>NC_077232.1:289985615-289993115 GCF_027887165.1 Monodelphis domestica | reverse complement strand
GATGCCATGTTTAAGCTTTCATTCCACTTAAACACCCCTATCTTTTCCCTATAAATTATTGTATAAATTATTTTGTATAAACAAATATGCAATGGTGGGCCTTTATCAAGCTGACCTTTTCTACCTAAGCAGAAAATTGATTTACCTCTACTGAATTACTTGTATTAAATTTCATCTTATTTGATTCTTCCCCTCATTGTAGGCAGTTGAGGTCATTTTGTATTATCTATTCCATCCCTTCCCTTTTCCTTTCAAGCAGAGAATATGTCTTATTTCATATTTATATGGCCAGAACTTAACACAATGCCCTGAACAGAGCAGGTAGTTGAGTTAATTAAATTAAATCGGGTGAATTAAGTACCTTGTAATAGATTGGAATTCTCATTCAGTACAGTGCTTGGATCTTAAATGAATGAAACTGAGCATTAGAAGCACAAAGGTTTTTTTTTTGGCTTTTGTTTTCAGTATTTTAAGGGTTAATTTTTATTTATTTTCTTAACAGTCTGTTTGATTTTGTATGACATTAACCTGTGAGATTTGGGGGAAATCAATGCTGATTTTTTCAATGGGGATTTAGAGATAATTTTTACCTAGTTAATAATTAGCAAAAAGATTTTCGAATTCTTTTATTTTTATTGGTGAACCAGATAGAAATAATACAATATACTGGGAACGGGTTATTTTTTAACAGATGCTATTACTGAAAAGTATAAAAAGTTTCCTTTTTCCTCATCATATATTTCCCTCTCATGAAAGTCAGCGTTGGAGTCATGGTGTCAATAAGGACTTTTGGTCCAGTTTTTTTGTTCTTCTACTTGGCTGAATCCCTGACACTGCCCAGAGCACCCCAGACTAAAGGTAAGGCAACCCTCTTACACATTAGCTATGGCATGAATGTACTATAGATATGACAGATGAAAATATTAATGTGACCTCAGACAGCAATAAGAGAAAAACAGTGCCCAGGACATAGCCCAGCCTTGGGCAGATCACATCTGGAATATTGAGTGGAGACATATCTTTAGAGGGACCCTAATAAACTGGAAAGAATCCAGAGGAAAGTAAATAGGCAAAGGGCGAAGGGCTTTAAGATCACACCAAATGAAGATTTTAACAGGATTTGTAAGTCTGAGGGAAAACAAGGCTTAGAACAGGATGGGTGTACATGAAGGAACGGTATATATCACCAGGTATCTGAAAGGCTATCCCATGGAAGATGGACAAACAAGAACAAAGCTTCTTAATGCGAACCACCTTCCAAACAGAATCAGCTCTCTTGGGATATAGGGACTCTTCCTTCTAAATTTTCTATTTATGAAATTTTTTTTTCAGTTATGGGATGGAGTAGATGGCCTTTGAGGTCTCTCTCACAACTCTGAGATTGTGTAAGTCTTATTTTAGAACTCAAATATGACAGGATAGCTTGCTTTTATCTTCCGACACCTTGGGAACATCTCCATTCTTCTTCCCAATTCGTTGTTGTTCAATGGTGTCCAATTCCTTGGGACCCCACAGACCATTGTATCTCCATTACCTTCCAAAGACTGTCGGAGCTCAGGTTTGCTGCTTTCATGACACTATCTATCCCTCTCACCCTCTGTCACCACCTTCTTCTTTTGCCTTCAATCTTTCCCAACAGCAGGATCTTTTTCCAGTGAGTCCCGTCTTTCCATTTATTGTTCACTAGTTGAGCTCCCCAATCCCATTTCTTAAGGAACCATTGAGTGTTAAGAACAATTATTGGTAACTATTGGCAGAGGGAGATTTTCTCAGGGGAGAAGTCAGCCCCCCCTCCCCCCCAGCCCAAAAGGAGGCTGAATAGCTCCTAGAACACATAAAGGGTATTTGCTACAGAAGATTTCTTCTTATCTTGTTTGTCACCATAGATTTATCCTTGGATCTTTGTATGCATTATGTAAGCCACAGAATCCCAATTGCCTTAAACTGGGCTGTGCCAGGATTGCCATATTTCAGCACTGACTGCTGACTTGCAGAATTTGGAAGGGCTGCGATGGAGTAGAATTGCTGATTATTAATATAACGATTTTCTTTACGGTGATTTGTCAAGATCTGTGATATGGGCAGATCCAAAACATTGAATATGTCAAATCATGTATATTCCATTGCTTCTTGGTTCTTGACCCAAATATGTTTAAGTCTTCAGAGAGTGAAGCAAAAACAACTTCTCCTCCAACCCCCCCCCCACTCCATATGTGTGTGTGTGTGTGTGTGTGTATATAAGTGTGCTCTCTTGAGCCAGAATGATACAATGAGAGGACTTGTGTTCATATGTTGACTCAATAGCTTATTACCTGTATGACCCTGGACAAGTCAATCTCTATTTATTTCTCTTCTGTCTAGTTTTGGGGTTAATTACCCCCAAGATCCTTTGCGGTTTAGGAGAAGTAAAGGAAGTAATATCATTATTCTCTATGTTATCCATATGTGTCAATGGCAAAACCTGATAATGAAGATGAAGGACTTTATGTTGGTGAGATGGGGAGAACCTTGAGTATAGAGATCATCTTTTGCTTCTTTTTGCATCCCCAGCACTTAGTACTGCCTGGCACATGGTAGGCACCTAATAAATGTTTATTGACTGATTCATTAGTGTTTGGATTCAGCTAGCATTTCACCCCTGATATGGTTATCAGAAATAATTTGATTTAATAAACATTAAGTGCCAACTAGTCATAATGAACAGAACACCATCCTGGAGTCAAAAGCACTCATCCATCATTCTGTGTTCAAATCTGGCCTCAGTCACTTACTAGCTGTGTGACCTTGGGCAAGCCACTTAATCCCATTTGCCTCAGTTTCCTCATCTGTAAAATGAACTGGAGAATGACATGGCAAACTCCTCCCCAAATGGAATCATAAAGAGTTGGCCATAACTTAAAAATGATTGAGAAATAACAAAATGCCCAATACTAGAACTCTAGAAGTTCTAGTACTCTAGAACTTAGTACTCTAGAAATAGCACTCTAGAAGAATACTCTTCTAGACACTGGGAATAATAAGATCAAAAACAAAATATTCTAGGCTCACAAGAAACTTAAAATTGAGTGGAGAGAGGGAAGAAGAAAAATTAAAAAAAATATGAAGAAAGCAGAAGTGTAGAGGAGAAAATGTAGCCAAAGCATTCTTGAGAAATTCAAGAAGGCAAAGAACACTTAAATGGGGCTGGGGAAAGTTTCATGGAAGAAGCGCCTCAGAGATGAGCCTGGAGGGAAGGATTTTAATAGTCAAATATGTATCCCAGGCAGAGAAGGACTGATGCAAATATTTCTTCATAGACTGAGAAGTAGGAAGGATCTTAAAGTACACTGAGTTCAAACACTTCACTTTAGACATGAGAAAACTTTGCAGGGCCTGGAGAATTCAGGTAAGGATTAGGGAGTAGCTTGGATGGAATATAAAATATTGAAACAGCTTTCACTGTCAGGTTTGACTAATTTCAGATTCTACCCAACAAGCACCAGGGAAGACATAGTCAGATGTATGCTAAAGGAAGATTATTTTGATAGATTCATGAAGGAAAAATGGGAGGCAGGTGGAAGGAAGAGACCCAGGGTAGGAAGATGATTGGAAGCTATTACAACAGTGTAGGCAAAAGGTAATGAAGGCTTGACAGGTGGGAGCATGAGTGGAGAACAAGTGATATCATAATAATCCCCTTTTTCATATACTGTTATGTCATTGAACTATATCCTTGGTAAACACTTTAAAGTATTTGGAGATAACAGATGGGGTAGTTTGAGGGATGCTGGGCCTGGGGTTAAGAAGATCTCAGTTCAAATTCAGCCTTAGACACTCATTATCTGTGTGGCCTTGGGCAAGTCACTTAACCTTAGTTTGCCTCAGTTTCCTCATCTGTAAAATGGGGATAATAATAGCACCTACCTCCCAGAGCTGTTGTGAAGATCAAATGAAATAATAATTATAACGTGATTAGCACTGTGCCAGCTGCATATTTTATGTTAGTTATTCTTATTCTTATTAAGGAATGATGAACTGCTTGATTTCTATATGAACTGGAAAGATCTCCATGAACTGATGCAGAGTGAAATGAGCAGAACCAAGAGAACATTGTACACAGAAACTGAAACATTGTGGAATGATCAAATGTAACAGCTCTGCTACTAATAGCAATGCAATGATCCAGGACAATTCTGAGGGACTTGCGAGAAAGAACACTATCCACATTCAGAGAAAGAACTGTGGGAGTAGAAACACAGAAGAAAAACATAATATTGATCACATGGCTCTATGGGGATATGATTGGGGATTTTGGCTTTGCAAATATTAATAATATGGAAATAGGTTTTGAACAATGATACATTTATAACTCAGTAGAATTGCTTGTGAGCTCCAAGGGGGGGAGGGCAAAGGGGAGGGAGACAACATAAATCATGTAACCATGGAAAAATACTTTAAAAATAAATAAATTAAAAATATGTATGCTATTATTACTATTTCAAATGAGAAAACTGAAACTTTAAAAAACAAAGTAAACTTTCTCATGGTCACAAAGAGAGAACGAAGCAGAGCCTGAGTTCAAAATCAAATATTCTAGATCAAAATCCAGTGTTAATTTTATTGAGCTGTATCAAAACCTTCCATTCAGTACTGGTATGTTTTCTAGGAATCATAACCATCATGTCATTTTGTCAATGGAAAAATTAAGATAAAGAAATTAATTAAAGATCTGATTCGAGGTTGGCATCTTTAATTCGGGACAGTCATGGAGGGTGAGGGTGTTTTTTGGCCATATTTGGGGGAATGAATTTTTAAAAAAATGTAAAATGAAGCCAGATGCCTTATTTGAGTGAAGCAGAGATTAGATTCCCTACTTGCTTGGCATAAAGAGCTGCCAATGATCAACAAATTCATTTCAAGAGTCAGGTTTGATTCATTGTTTTTTCTTTTTTCTCCTTACTGCTGAGACTAGAGATCTTTCCTCCACTGTTAATTTCCCATTATTTGTTTTGAACATGACTACATCACTTACTTTTCTTCTTTGGTAAATGTGTATTTGTTTTTGGTAAGTAATATATTTTTATAAAAAATTAAATATTCTTTATTTTTCAGAATATTTAAACGCCACCCAGAAATTTTTGGAGAACAACATTAGAGATGTGTGAGTTGATTATTGATATCATAAAATCAATTGATATATTTATTGTCTTCAAACTATTGAATACTTTCAAAACCTGATGCAGTAGGTGGATTAAGGGGGGAGGGGAGTGGTCACCCAGCATGCCTCTGTGTGCAGTTTTGCTTCTGCTTCCCCTTTATCCAGTGAAAATGGATTCTCTCTGCCTACCTTTCAAGTTATGTTCAGCGGGGAAGCCTCCTCATTCTGTTCTGCTGTTGGTTTTTGACCCCTGTCATTTTGAGGTGCTTTTTAAAAATTGTTTTAGATGGATTATTAGTATGGTTTTAGCTTTTGCTGCTACTAAACCATCTTGGCTCTATCCCTCAATAGAAATGATTTTTAAAAATTGACCAATAAAGAATGGCTCTACCAAGTTGCAGACTGGCACTTTCTCTAACTTTATAGATAGCTGCTTGGATGACTGGGAGGTTGAGAGAATTAATAAGGATCACACACAGCAAATGTGTATTGATTTATTAGTTTATATTTTTTCATAAGTTGAAAGTTTATTGTTTTATGTAAGAAATTCATTTACTACTTTTACCTTCTTATATTTGCTTATGAATCTTTTATTCAACACTTGAACAGTTTTTGTAAGATACAGGAATATGCTGAGAAAAAATGTATATACATGTTTTGTTGTCATTGTTAATTGTTCTTGATCAGGTCCTGCTCTTTGTGACTTCTTTTAGGGTTTTTTTTAGCAAAGATATTGAAGTGGTTTGCTATTTACTTAGCCAGCTTTTTTGACAGATGAGGAAATTGAGAGTTAAGTGACTTACCCAGGGTGACACAGCTAGTAAGTGTTTGAGGTTGCATTTGAACTTAAGAGGTGATGCAGTAGATAGAGCTCCAGATCTGAAGTCAGGAAGACTCATCTTGCTAAGTTTCCCTGAGGACACAAAGATGCATGAGTCTCCATCCTTAAGGAACTTCTATTCCCTATTCATTACATCTGGAACTAGAATTTACCGTCTTCCCATTTCATATAAACTTGGCTGAAGTTTGAGATTTTACAGGAACTAGCAATAGGAATGATGGCAGTGATTTGAAGAAAAAGGTTCCAGAGGGGAAGTCTTAATAATAGCTTTTCTTGCTGTGACTTCCCTTCTAGGACCACCGTTGCATTTGCTCAGTTCGTCCAGGAAGCCACATATGAAGAAATCACAGGGCTGGTCAAACAGATGATCCTTTATAGAGACAAATGTGTGGCTGACATGCAGCAGCCTGAGTGCTCAGAGTTAGCGGTGAGTGAATGGGGAACTTCTGCTCATCTGGGGGAAGAGGGAACAAATGGAACACCAGCAGGTACTTTGTAGGATGTCCCCAGCTTGTTACCTTGCTGCTTTATACATGTTGTTTCTACGTTTATCATCGAAAAGGGACCTTTCCTAGGATGTTCCGTTCCATCTGGGGATGCACCAGAACAATCTTTTGCCATGAATCTGAAGCCAGAAACCCCATCAATACAGAGCAAAAGCTGTCAATGACATGAGACATTGGGGGGCACCTAACAAATGGTGTCTCTTCTACTGACTTGACACTCTGCCCAGTCTTTCATCTCTATAAAAATAACTTATTTTTTAAAGTAGGCACTTTATTGCTAACAAATTGTAATTTTATTATTTACTACTATTTATTATCCAACCAGTTTGCAGGGTAGATGGAATCAAAGGATCATAGCTTGAGAAGTTAGAATTCAACAGGTCTTACTCCCTCATTTTACAGATGAGGAAACTGAGGCTAAGACATGTTAATATTAAGTGTCTTTCTTAAGGGATCAGGTCCAGGACTCCAGAGCAAACTGTCAGACTTGAACTCTGGTATTCATTTTACTCTAAATATTATGCTCATGAAGACTCTTCTTCAAATGTTCCCTGAAAGGGTTACTATTAACCATTGCATGTCATCCATTAAAACTGTTACCTCCTAAAGTGGGTGCAGCATTGATGAATTGAAATAAAAGATAGGCACTAGGGAGAAAAGGAGGGTCTCTGCAAGGAAGTAACCATACTGTGAACCCCTGGCAGTAGTGGGGAGGCATGGATGTTTGAATACTAGGGATGGAAGTTTTCAAAGAGAGGATATCAGTGCCAGGTTGGTACAAGTAGAAAAACAACAATTTTGCCTGGGTCTAACCACAAACATGGTAATCCAGCAAAGGAGAAAAATGGTGGCTAGGTGGCACTGTGGATAGACTAATGACTCGGAGTCAGAAAGACCTGAGTTCAAATCCAGCGTGAGACACTTACAAGCTGTGTGACCCAGGATAAATCACGTAACCTTGGTTTGCTTCAAGTATCTCATTTATAAAATGGGGAGAATACTAGCTTCTACCTCCC
>NC_077232.1:289873115-289980615 GCF_027887165.1 Monodelphis domestica | reverse complement strand
AAACAAAAGAGACAAATGTGAATAGTAACGTCTGTTTGCCATTGTATAGGCCAAGATTCTAAACTATATCTGTTCGAAACCAGACTCCATCTCCAGCAAAATTATCGACTGTTGTCAACTCACAATACCTCAGGGGGGTGAATGCATCATTAACTCAGGAAATGATGATAAACCAGAGGACTTATCTCCAAGAGCAGAGAGATTTACAGAAGGGGATGATGTTTGTCAAAGTCTGCATGAAGATAAAGAAAACTTCCAGGCCAAGTAATGGAACTTACCTAACCCTTAAAATGAACAGAGATAGAAACAAGAAAATATCACTAGCTTGAATTAAATTGGGCAGGAAAAGGTTAGAGGGGGAAACCAGCCTGTAGCATGGTATATGTTTTTTTCCAGAAATCAGGTTATGTGAAGGTGGCCTACATGGCATAGTAGAAAAAAATGATTATCTCAGGAGTTATATGACCTGAGTTCAAATGCAACCTCTGCTATTGCAAGTCATTTGAAATTGAAGATGTTGGATGAGACAATTTTTGAGATTATTAGATCTATGACCTATATTGTTCTCATGTGCACAAAATGATTCCACTAAACAACTTTTGCCCCACCAAAGTGCCAAAATGAAGCTTTATTGGACTTGTTTTAATAACCAGAAAAGCTTCATTTGTAATTAATGACAGTGATAATGATTAGCATTGTGTAGCAAAGCTCCTTATAAATATTATTTCATTTGATCTTTTCAACAACTCTGGGAGGTTATTATTAGCCATATTTTATTATCCTATTTTACATTTTTATTTTACATATTTATTATCCTATTTTACTATTATCCCTATTTTACAGGTGAGGAAACTGAGGCATAAAAGGTTAAATGACTTGTGTATGATCATATAGCTAGTAAATGTCTGAAGTCAGATCTGAACAAAGATTTTCTTGACTCCAGATCTAATATTCTATACAATGTACTAAGAAACTAAGAAGCTCTAATTAAAAATGCTAATATAAGTGAAGTGGAATTTCTCTTCAGTAGGTTAAATATTCCTTCTACAGTTTTATTTATACTGTTGGCATTATTTTATTTATTTATGGAATTTATTTACATGTACCTTAGTCTCTCCCTTCCTCAGATAAGGATATACCAATTTTGTCTTTCATGTTTTCATTTTTCATTTCATTCTCTGGAGGTGACATTCACAAGTTATTCTTCAAGTATTAATTCTGTAGCTATATATGTTTTTTTATTTTATTCATTTAACTGTTCACTATCTCACATAGTTCTTTCCAAGTTTTTAAAAACAGAATTCCATCATAATCATCTACCATAATTTGTTTATCCATTCCCCAACTGATAGGCATTGCCTCAGTTTCCAGTTATTTGATACAACAAAGAAAGCTGCTATAAATATTTTGGAACATACAAGTTCCTTTTCTTTTCCCCTGATCTCCTTAGGAAATAGACTCAGCATTGGTATCATTGGATTTAAGTGTCTAGTTGCATCCCCTCCCCACCTCACCCCCTACCCTTAAAGAGGATTTATAACTCTGGGCATAATTCCAAATTGCTCCCCAAAATGGTTGAATCAATTCACAGTTCCACTAACAGTGAATTAGTGTCCCTATTTTTCCACATCTCCTTCAATATTTGTCATTTTGCCCTTTTGTCATTTTGGCCAATCTGATGAGTGTATGATGATATCTCAGAATAGTTTTGATTTGCATTTCTCTAATCAGCAGTGATTTGGAACATTTTTTCATATATCTATTTTCTTCATCTGAAAATTGTCTGTCTCTATCTTTTGCCCATTTATCAATTAGGGGATAGATCTTATTCTGATAAAGTTGACAAAGTGCTCTCTATATTTTTAGATATGAGGCTTCTATCGATCTAAAAGGCTGTCTATAGACCTCCACCCCCCTCCAATTTTATACTTTCCCTCTAGTAGTGGCAATATTTACTTTATTTGTACAAAACTTTTTTCAATTTAATGTCCTCCATTCTCTCTCTTTTTTTTTAAAAGAGAGATAATAAATATAATGTTTATGTGGAAGTTTTAATAGAAAACGAGGGTAATCCACTATCTCTTAAAGTCTGACCCAGATCATGTCCATTTTTCCATGACACTTTCTATCCATCTTAACTTTAGCAATCCTCCTCCTTTTGCATTTAGTCCCTCCCAACACCGGAGCCTTTGCAATGAGTCCTTTCTTTCTCATTATGTGGCCAAAGTATTTAAGCTTTATATTCTGTATTTGACTTTCTAATGAATAGTCTAAATTAATTTCTTTAAGTATTGACTGATTTGATCTCCTTGCTGTTCAAGGGACTCTCAAAAGTCTTCTCCAGCACCACTCAGCTTCCCTTATAGTCCAACTCTCATAGCTATACATTGCCACAGGAAACACCATATTTGACTATATCGATCTTCTCTGCTTTTAGATGTGCTGTCCAGATTTGTCATAGCTTTCCATCCAAAGAGCAAGTATCTTTTAATTTCATGGCTTCTGTCACCATCTGCAGTGATCCTTGAGTCAAAAAATATGAAATCTGATGTGGCTTCCATTTCTTTTCTATTCTCTACTCTCACAGGTTTCTGTATGAATATTCAAGACGACATCCAGAGTTGCCTTTTTCAGTGCTTTTAAGAATAGGAGTGATGTATGAAAATCTACTGGAAATGTGCTGCAAAACAGAAAACCCCAAAGAATGCTATGGCCAGGCGGTAGGTTGCACAGAATAATCAAGGAATCACTGGAAATGATGGATACACCAAAATTTAAACTATAATGTTCCTTGGTCTAATTGTTTTACTTCTTTTGCCAACAAGACTCACTTTCCAAGCCACAACTATCATCCAGCCAACCCATGGATATAGTGCAGAGTCAAGAAAAAGCATGAGAATTGACCTTGCATTTCTTCCTTTGACTTGGAATTTTAGCTTAAAACAGTAAAGTAAAACTAGAATAGAAAAAAAGTTTGCATTTATAATCTTAGTCACTAGTCCGTTGACTTTCCATCATATTCTCCTCATTAGTGGAGAGAATGACGATTCAATACTGAACCAGCACATAAGCTTGAGAGAAGAGAAAAGAGACCCCTTTTCAAATCCTTTGTACTTTGTGCTTTTAGAGAGGGCTTAATACACGTTTATGGGACTGGATTTCAAAATAGGTGAAAAAATGCTATATGTCTCCCACATGAATACTCTTCCCAATTAAAGTTTTTTTGAGACTATATCTTAATTTTTAATTATTAAATTTAAAAAGTGAATCAGAAAAAGAAAAGGCACCAGCCACATGTGGCCAGTTGTTCCCTTCACGCATCTCTTCTCCCAGCCAGCTGGGCCAGCTTCTCAGCCAGACCTAAGGCATCCCTAAATCTGACAAGGGGGTGTGTGCATGGGGGTTCCCCTAGCTAATGGTCATCTGCTAGTGCATTCCTTGCTGCCCCCCACAAGTCAGCTGCTTGGCCACTCTAAGGACAAGCTAGTACACTCTCTTAACCACCTCATCTTTTTTTGGTTCTGGACAAAAAGAATCCCCCTTCCTTTATGGACTCAAACATATCTTTCTGTGATATCACTTTTTCTGAGTCCCTCTAATTTGGTGGACCTCACTTCAGGTCACATCAAAGGCTGGTCTTCCAGACACCAGAAGTCACATGGGATAAGAGGCAAACATTTTCTGAGTGCCAGGGAGCCCAAGGTTTCTGGCATCTTCCCTGAGCATGTATGTGTGTCCCTTATACAGATGAGCCCCAGCCTTGTTCTTAATTCAATCAAAGGGTAGGGTTGAATTTGAACCTCAAAAGAATGGGGGTTCTGACCAGTGTTAAATTCTCACATATCCAATCATTTATCAACATCCATCAATTCCCCTTTCCCTTTTCTCCAACCAGTTATCTTTTCTGAAGTATTAATCTAAGTGATCATGGCATGAGTGAGGCTCTTGATGGCTATGCCTAAGGTGTACAAAATCTGGCTCAACCTTCCAAGCTAGAAAGGCTTTAAGTATGGGACCTCTAGTCAACTAAAGTCTGTCTTTTGATGAGCAGCCCAAATGAGTTTGTTAGAGACTCAAAAATAGGCTAGACTTGGAGAGTAAAATGTCCTATGGAGGTGGCTCACAAGGGCAGGCTACTGGGTTCTGATCTACATTGGTGGAGGAGGTATGCTGATGAAAACATGGATACTCGAAGCACCATAGAGTGATCATCTTGTATCCTCTTGAGTGTCCAAATCAGAGGAAGAATCAAGTCATTAGAATCATAAGAACAGAGATAGAAATGGAATTCCCAGTTGGGGAAACTCTCTTTGACTCCTTTTCTGAAATTTTTAGTCTTAGGATTGCCTAGTTCTACCAAAGGTCCAATGACTTTATCCAGGATTCCACAAAAAATTATCACTGGGCTTATATTCAGAATGGTGTACTTATGTCAAAGAAGGTATTGTGCTCTCTGAGTAAGGTAGAATTGCAGTGTCTCAAGAGAAACACGAGAGATATAAATTTAGAAACATTTCCATTCCAAATGTCCAGGCAGGCTATTTGTGCTTGATCTGCAGTAGAGTCTTTCAAGTTCATGTCGGTCTGGCCAAATACCATTCATTGATTCTGACATAATGATATCATTATTTATCAAGATTTATCCTCTAAGACTTTTCCTCTAGTAAATTTTATTGGAGCCATTTTGCTAATCTACAACAGAACCAAATTACATATCTACCTAACAACAACATCAAACAAATAACCTCTTTATTTTTAGGAAGAAGAATTCCAAAAGATAATAGCAAAAAGCTGGACTCTTGTAAAAACAGAGTGTGGCTATTTCCAGAACCTAGGAGAAGAAGGTTTCCTCAATCAGTAGGTGCCTTTGATTTAATCAGTTTAATTTTTAACATAGTAGGAGTAACTGAGGCAGTATTTAAACTTTGTTCCTGACTTCAAATTCAGTACTCTTTCCATTTTGCTGCTGAGTTTTTCTTTTCTCCTCTTCCTCATCACTTTGTGCTTAGATTATTTTGAACTTTAAATTTTTTTCAATTACACATAAAAACAGATTTTGATAATTATTATCTGACATTTTTCCATTCACGTTTTCTTCCCTTCTACCCTCAGGTAGTAGTCTGATATTGGTTATACTATATTGGTATATATTATACTATACTGATATTGGTTATACTGTCATTTGTGTCTAGATTATTATTGCAGAAGCTTGCTGAGTGGTTTCCCTTCCACAGGTCTCTCCCTGGTTTTTTCAAGTCTCAGCTAAAATCTTACTTTCTACAAGAAGCCTTTCTTGGTCCTCCTTTATCTCAATTTTCCCACTGAGATGATCTCTAGTTTGTATGTGTCTTATTTGCACAGAGTTGTTTGATTATTGCTCCCCTCTTAACCTGGGGCTCCTCAAAAGCACAGGCTGATGTGTGTGTGTGTGTGTGTTTGGTTGTTGTTGTTTTTTGTCTTTCTTTGGATTCCTAGTATTTAGTACAGTGTCTGACATGTTGTTGTTCAGTCATTTCAGTCACGTCCTGGTCTTTGTGACTCTGTTTGGGGTTTACTTCGCAAAGATTTTGGAGTGGTTTGCCATTTTCTTCTCTAGCTCATTTTATATATGAGGAATCTGAAACAGAGTTAAGTGCTTTGTTCAGGGTAACCCAGTTGATATCTGAAGCCAGATTTGAACTCAAGTATTTCTGACCCAAGGGCTGGTGCTCAATGCTCTGTGTCAATCAGTTGCTCCAAATTTTAATGTTGGAATTAATTGTTCCCAGGGCACACTGAATGTTCAGGACATCTAAAGAGACATAAAATATTGTTAAACAGTGCTTTGGTTTCATGTGATCCTGGACAAGGAATATTTGTTAGATCTTGAACATGCTGGAGAGAAGAGAAAGAAGGGCAAAATGGAAAAAAACAAAACAAAACATGAGCATAAATGGGAAAAGAAGCAACAGGAAAAAACTTTTGTTTAAGTAAATACTTCAGTTTGTAACTGAGAGATTTCAGTTACACAACAGGCAGGTGTGGAAAAACATCAAACCTCTCTGATCCAGAGATAACTAATCAATTGTTCCCTTAGGTGTCTCCTTCCCCTCACCAAAAAAGCACCTCAACTCCCACCTCAAGAGCTCATTTCTCATAGCAAGAAACTTGCATCCTTTTTTGCTAAATGCTGTCCCCTGGGTGAAGAGGATCAATTTGCTTGTGTTGATAATGCGGTAAGCACCTCATGGTCCTGTTGCCAATATTTCATTTATAAAAAATGAAAACTCTTCTGATTCTTATCCATGTGCATGTGGTCAACTATTTTTGCCCTCCATAAGAAAGATGGACTCCTATTGTTCCCAGGGCTTAGGGTATAAAGACCCCAGTTCCCTCCCCACCTGGGGAAAATAAGAAGCATTTCAAGGAACAAAATTTGCGGTATGCCCTTGAAGAAGAAAATTTAATATTTTGATTTATTTCTTATGTGTAAATGCATAGTAAACTCCAGAATCTATTTCCTTACATTTATGCTTTTTGACTTATTAGGGGACAGGAGAAAGTTTACTAAATGCCATTGGGATATGAGAATCAAAAAAGGTTGGGAAAGGGTGATGCAATTAGGTAGCCCAGTAGCCCAGATACAGTGCCAGACCTGTAGCTGAGAGGATCTGAGTTCAAATTTGACCACCTCAGATACTTCTTAGTTGTGTGGCTCTGGACAAGTTTGCTCTTCTTCCATGGAACCTATACTTACGTATGAATGCCAAGACAGAAAATCAGGATAAAAAAAAAAAAGAAGAGAGATTACTCAGATGGTGGTTGAACCTGAACCACACTGTCCCAAGATACCATTATTTGTGACCCCCTTCAGAATATTGAACCTTTAGCGATCTCATCTCCAAAGTTTTCTGGGCTGATCTCATCAATCTCTAACTATTACATACTTGTATAAATGTTGACCTCCCAATTATTTTTCAGGTGTTTGATGTGTGTACATTTTCCCTCCATAGTAAGGTTACGAGCTTTATTAGGACTATGATTGCCTTTCCCCTTGGAGCTCCTAAGTTAGTGTCATGACTACAGACATGAGTTCTTGTTAAATGGACACATAAACCAGTGATCTTAGGTCCAACTACATGGTTAAAATTTTCTACTTTCTTCCTTCTCCTCCTCCTCCTTCTCCCTCTTCTTCTTCCCAAATAAAAGCTAGTACTTTTAAACTATACTGAAATTCTCATTCTCTCTTCATATAGGTGAGCCTAACCATTGGAGAACTTTGTGGAATAAACAGAAATCGAACCATCAACCCAGGTGTGGACAATTGCTGTAAATCATCATATGCATTCAGTTCAATGTGTTTTAAAGATTTGACAACAGATGAAACATACACTTCTCCGACATTTCTTCCTGAGTTGTTCACCTTTAATTTAACATTATGCCAGGGAAAGGAGGAGCAACAGAAGAAGAGACGAGAGTATGTAATATTCTTTTCATTTTCATCCACATGTCTCTCACACATTTTTTCCTCAGGCTTTGCGATGATGCATGTCTTAGTAAAAACAAACAAACAAAAAGTCCAACAACAAAAACAACAGATGAAGGAGGTGAAAAATGTTTTCAGGTTTGCAATAGGAAATTCTGTCATCTACTTCCATATCTCTGTCCTTGTATTTTCAAGGGAAAATTCCCAGGGTCTGTCTACTAAAACTTTGGTTTATAAGGGCTGAGTTTTCTTGCTTTTCTGGGAATTGGTTTAAGAAGAACAGGAAAAATATGGTAGAAGCAAGAAGTCAGGTTCCCCATGGGTCAATAACATATTGCTAAGTTCCCATCTAGTAATATAATGCTTTGGTTGACTCTTATTCCCTTCTCTTGGAAAACTGTATTGATATATTCACTAGAATTGTGGCCTCATATCTTCCTAGGCAGCTAGAGGGCACAGAGGATATAGAGTGCCAGCCTGAGTTCAGATCTGACCTTGGACACTTACTAGCTGTGTGATTCTGTGCAAGTCATTTAACTCTTCTTGTCTCCATTTCCTTATTTGTGAAACGACCTGGAGAAATAAATGGCAAAACATTCCAGTATCTCTGCCAAGAAAATCTCAAATGGGGGCACAAAGATTGAACACAACTGAAAAACATCTTCTTTTACTTGTCCATTTCCTACCTGTCTTTAGGCAAGAATTCAAATATCCCAAATATCACAAAGCCCATCTGAGCACTAGCCCTGAGTTAGTAGTGATGTCTTCCATCTCAGGCGTCACAAGGGCAACTTGACTTTACAAGTGTCTAATGGATTTATCATATATTATTGTGCATACATGTTTAAGTTTATGTTTACCCAACAAGGAGGAAAAATCAATCAATATACGTTTATTAAGTATCTGCTATGTATTCTGGGAAGGCAAAAAGAGGCAAAAGACAACCCTGCCTTCAAAGAGTTTATAATTTAATAAGGGAGACAACACGTAGACAAAAACTTAGGAATTTTAATTTTTACCTTTTAGGACAAAGTGGACTTATAAAAACCAACAACTAAAAATGATTTAGAATTGACAATACCTTAAAGCAGATTGTGCCTACATAGATAGAAACACAGGAAAGATTATGGACAAGGAATGGAAACCCTAATCCTAAAGGAATAAATTTGCCTCCAATTATTCCACTCAATCAAATTAGTTTCCTTGTCCATAATGCTGGGATTCCTCTCATGCTTGGTTTCCCACATAATTTTTCCTGGAAGTCATGGTCTTTTGAAGATGGTAGCCATATGCATAAATCTTCTACAGGGAGGAAATTACACTAACTGGGCCCATTCTATTTCCTTGCTCTTTCTCTCCATACTTTGAAAAAAATCCTTAACTTTTGCCTCAGTACAATTTTAAGACAGAAGAATGGTAAGGGCTAGGCAATCCAGGTTAAGTGACTTGTGCAATAGAAATGTTATAGTGTAATAGTATAATAGAAATGTTAATCTGTTGTGAACTATTTCTTATTGCTGTGACTGATGTACTCTGGTTTGGCTGTGACTAGAGAGCTGCTAAATTTCATATGGCAATCCAGGTTAAGTGACTTGTGCAAGGTAACATAGGTAGGAAGTGTCTGAGGCTAGATTTGAACCCAGGTCCTCCTGACTCCAGCCTGGAAGTTCTATTCACTGTGCTACCTAGCTGCTCTTTTCTTCATACTTCTTATAAGAGGACTAGCTACTACAGAAATGATAAGACAGACTTTGGAAAAGAGATATGATGGTGTCTGATGGGTGCCTGTTTGAACTTCAGGTTGATGGTTCACCTTTTGCAACAGAAGCCTCATTTGGGGGTGGATCAAGTGATGCCGTTGCTTTCTGATTTTTCCAAGATGACCGATTGTTGTGAAGTAGAGGAGAAGGAGACCTGCTTCAAGGAAGAGGTACTGGATCCGAGTGTCTCAATCTCATGATTAAATTTTAGATGTCAAATGCCCATTCTCATTGGGGGGAGGGGCTGAGGACCCTTCCCCAGAGAGTTGATTCATGTCTCTCTTCATCCACCTCTGTTTCTGCCTCTCTGTCGATCTCAGCATCCCCTGAGCCAACCAGGTTCTTGAGGAAGGTCTTCAAACCTTTAAGGAAAAAATTATGCTAACTTGCATGGGGAGAGATGAATAACATTGCTTCTACCATACCCATTACGTTTGAGGGTTTACTTGTTTGACTCTCAGTCCTCATGTACTGATTCTGTGATCTATGTAGTCATTTAGCCCCTTAATTCTTTCCCAATACCCCCTCCCCACCATAAAGTAGGCACCTCTCATTTGCTTCTTCAACCAATTAATTTTTTTCATAGCTTTACTTACTTTTTAAATACTAATTTGAAAAGCATTAGGCGGTAATTGGTCATACCATAGAATTGGAAAGTATTTACAGGAACAGCAGTGGCAATCACAACAAAAGCTTTGGATTCATCCCTTCGTCCACTCTACGGGGGTAAAAAAGAATAGGGGAGAGGGAGAGAAAAAGAAAGAGGCAGACAGACATTGAGATAAACAGAGCTAGAGAGACAGACACAGAGAGACAGAGACAGAAGTAGCCATACACACACACACACCAAGATACATACAGAGATGGAGAAACAAGGAGGAAAATCACAGACACAGATAGATAGGAGCAAGAGGTGGAAAGGGGAGGTTGAGAGAAGGAAAAAATGAGAGGGAAGGAACGGGTAGATAAGAATGTGGTCTTTTAGAGATTCCTTATTGTTAATACAACATTTTTGGATTTTCTCTCCTATGTTTTTCACTCATGTCAGCATTCAAAGTTATACAATAAAATTGAGACTGTCTTGAAGACATAGAAGACCAAAGGTAATTTTTATGAAACTTCTACCAAGTCTTCTAGTATATTTGGGGAAAAAATTATGGGGGAGGCAGAAGTGTCACTTTATGAATGATAGAACTTTTTAGCATAGTTCTAATTTTGTTCTTGAAGCCTTTTCCCATCTTTCATATCCCTACTCTTTGTAGTTAATTGACAAATAGCACAAATGTACAGAATATTGCGTGTGGGAGGAGGTGTATATTTGGGTTGAGTCATTAGTCAATAAGAATTTTCATACACAACTTCTTCAAAGCAATTTTCCACTTCCCCAATTCCAATTCCCCAAGATACACTAGTTTCTATACTTTACATATACAGTTTACATACTTTAAAATGCTATTTTCTTTCTCTAAATAGTTGGAAGAAGGGAATAAAGATTACTTGCCATTGCTCTTTTTTATGGCAAACAAGTTTTCTGAGACAGAAGAATTCAACTATAACATTAACCTATCCTGCAAGCAAAACAAATACAGAATTTTCTGCTGATTGGTGGTTTGACAAATGATTCATAGTGATCTTAATTGCCTAATTATATGATTAAAAATATGACTATATTTGATTAGCCTGTTCTCATTATGTTTACCAAAATAATAGTGTCAATAACAACAGTTTTTTGACTTTTGGTTGTTCAGTCATTTTTCAGTTGTGCCTAACTCTTCATGACCTCTTTTTGGGATTTTCATGGCAAAGATACTGGAGTGATTTGTCATTTCCTTCCTTAGCTCATTTTGATAGTTGAGGAAACTGAGGCAAACAGGGACTTGCTCAAGGTTACATGCCTAGTAAATGTCTGAGATAAGATTTGAATTGAGATCTTTCTGATTTTTAGGTCTTGTGTTCTATTCACTGCACCAAGTACCTGCCCTGTTTATACTATATGTAGTATAGGAGAATTGTTGTCTCTGATACTACCAACACCATCATTGGGAAGAGGAAGGGAGGTAAGAGTTTTAGACTACATCTTGTGCCTTCCTACATATCGCTGCTGCTGCTGCTGCTGCTGCTCACTGTAGGTACATACAATTCCATTCTTAGCAGAAGTAAGCATTAAACATCATCAGTCTTTACCCTCCATCATGACAATGATAATTGCAGTTCAAAAACAGCTTATATATGTGGATAGTGGCAGCAGTGGAGAGAAAAGCTTTCATAGGAGCAGATTATCAAATTGGGAGATGGGAGGATACCAGAAAAATGAGGGCTAGTTATAAGAAGCATTTGACTTACTTATCTTGGTTTTTCTCTATTGGGGAATTTCAGCCCAGAGGTCCTAGAAATACTTCCAGAGAATAATTCCTCCCACCTGGGGCCATTTCATTGGATATTAATAAATCAAGAGGCAAGGTTAGAAGATAAAAACTTAATTAGCATCAGCTTTTGGGCAGTTTCAAGATGAATAGATGAATGAAACAAAGGAAAACATACACAAACATGGCTATATGGCTTGACAGAGCTTTATGGAGACAATACAGCTCTGGAAAGGTTTGAGCTTATCAGGTGAGACTGCTCAGTCACATTCCTTATGTGGGGAGATTGAATAATCGGGACAAGTTGTTGAGGAGAATGTGTTGGGGTTAGAACTAAATTTGGGGTCCTAGGAGTTGCTAAAATTCAGATTTGTTCCAGAAGGATGTTTTTTTTCTTAAAGCGAATCTCATCAGAATATTCTTTTTGGGTGGGAAATCTCTAAGATAGTGAAGATCTCCTTCAAGACAGATGTTGAAAGGAAATAAGACTGATAGTTGGTGGGGGAAGGGGCAACTAGGAGTGGCAGTTGGGTCTTGTGACTAGCACCTCCTTCCTGCCCGGTGTGGCAGAGTCTTCTTGTCCAGCCTAAAGCTCTCTAGGTCTAAAACCCCAGAGCTCTGTTTCTTTTCCTTCTTCTGGAGAGCATCCTCAAACTCACAGCTCCTGTGTTTTTCCATTTCTGCACCTAAAAGGAAATTGCTGTTATTGCTTTTATATTATCAATAATAAACTGAGTGATGATCACATGTAATCCTTTAGACAGGTAACTATATTTTTTAGAAAGAGTTAGACCAAGTTATTTAACCCTGTATATCAATTATAATAATAAAATATTAGCCGTAGTAGAAGTAGAAAGGATACAATTTGGTATATTAGAATATTATAGTATTGTATAGAATATAAAACTAAATGGATTAAAAATTTCTGTTGGAGAAATAAAAACTTCAGGTCTGTGTATTTATCAAGGGAAGCAGCAGGAGATGAGTTGTGCTCATTTGGAATGGTGAGTATATAGCTGGAGTTGTCCTAATGAGATAATAGGAAAACAATGTTGGCCTGTCCAGGTGTTATTTGATCCTGTGAAGATTTATACTCACTATAGGCTCCTCAGAGTTTTACAACCAAGAAAGGTGCCTCTGACTTAACTTTCAGTCTTCTCCCAGAGTCAGTGTGATGCGGATAAGCTATTAGTTACAGGATTAATTAAAGTGCTTGTCAATATATCTAATCTTGACCTTGTACTAGATTTTATTAACTCTTAGCAAAGTTTGCCAAAATGTTATAACATGTTTCTAACATACTCTGAACATTTGGTCTTGTTACTCATTTATGTTAGTTAACTGTCTAAGCCTATAAAACTGTTGAATAGGTAAATGTGCTCTTTTCCATAAGCTGGGCACGGTGATACCTCTGCCAGTATTTACCCACAAAATACAATTGGATTCTTCATGGGTAGGATGTGCTAACATAATAAAAATGACAATCCTACCCAAATTAATTTACTAATTCAGTGCCATACCCATCAAACTACCAAGAAACTTCTTTACTAAATTAGAAAAAAACCATAACAAAGTTCATTTGGGAGAACAAAAGATCTAGAATATCAAGGGAAATAATAAAAAAAAATGTGGAGCAGGGTCTTACAGATCTCAAACTATACTATAAAGCAGTGGTCATCAAAACAATATGGTACTGGCTAAGAGACAGAAGAGTGGATCAATGGAATAGATTTGGGGTAAGTGGCCTCAGCAAGGTAGTGCTCAATAAAACTAAAGAGCACAGCTTTGGGGACAAAAATCCACTATTTGACAAAAACTGCTGGGAAAACTGGAAAACAGTGTGGGAGAGATTAGGTTTAGACCAACATCTTATACCCTACACCAAGATAAACTCATGAATGACTTGAATATAAAGAAGGAAACTATAAGTAAATTAGGTGAACATAGAATAGTTTACCTGCCAGATCTATAGGAAAGGAATGATTTTAAGACCAAGTGTAGCAAGGAAGAGAATGATTGACAGGTCATAATAACACAAGCAAGAGATAGAGAATATTACAAAATGTAAAATAATTTTGATTACATTAAATTAGTTTTTGTATAAATAAAACCAACACAATAAAAATTAGAAGGGAAGCAACAAATTGGGGAAATAAATCTTTATAACAAAAACCTCTGACCAAGGTCTAATTACTCAAATGTATGAGGAGCTAAGTCAATTGTACAAAAAAAAAAAAATCAAACCATTCCCCAATTGATAGATGGGCAAGGGACATGAATAGGTAATTTTCAGATAAAGAAATCAAAACTATCAATAAGCACATGAAAAAGTGTTCTAAATCTTTTATAATCAGAGAAATGCAAATCAAAACAACTCTGAGGTGCTACTTCACACCTAGTTGATTGGCTAATATGACAGCAAAGGAAATTAATAAATGTTGGAGGGGATATGGCAAAATTGGGATATTAATGCACTGTTGGTGGAGTTGTGAATTGATCTAACAATTCTGGATGGCAATTTGGAACTATGCCCAAAGGAATTTAAAAACCTGCCTGCTCTTTGATCCAGCCATACCACTACTGGTTTTATTCCCCAAAGATATAATAAGGAAAAAGACTTGTACAAGAATATTTATAGCTGTGCTCTTTGTGGTGGCAAAAAATTGGAAAATGAGAGGATGCCCCTCAATTGGGGAATGATTGAACAAATTGTGGTATATGTTGGTGATGGAATACTATTGTGCTAAAAGGAATAACAAACTGGAGGGATTCCACGGGGACTGGAACAACCTCCAGGAATTGATGCAGAGTGAAAGGAGCAGAACCAGGAGAATATTATACACAGAGATGGATACACTGTGGCACAATTGAATATAATAGACTTCTCTACTAGTAGCAATGCAATGATCCTGGACAATTCTGAGGGACTTGTGAAAAAGAATACTATCCACATTCAGAGAAAGAACTGTGGGAGTAGAAATACAGAAGAGAAACAACTGCTTGATCACATGAGTTGATGGGAATATGATTGGGGATGTAGACCCTAAACAATCACCCTAGTGCAAACACTAATAGTATGGAGATAGGTCTTAATCAATGGCTACAGTAGGGGATTGGGAGGAGGGGAAGGAAAAAACATGATTCATGTAATTATGGAAAAAATATTCTAAATTAATTAAACTTAAAAAAGAAAATGAAAAAATGCATTCTTCAGTTTGGGACTATGTCCCAGATTTTAAAAATTTCTTCTACGTCTCCAATGACTTTATATTGTTTCAGTAGTTCAGAATCTGAAACTTAAAGGGACTTTGAATTTTCAGACCTTGAGTGGCCCTTTATCATTGGAGAAGTCAGGAAACTAAATTTGGCAAGGCAAAGGATAGCCTTACCAGGAATGTAAAGAAGCAAAAAGTAGTTAACACTTTGGGAAGGTTGAGCTTCAACTCAATCCACAATACAGTCCTTCTAAACTTATTGCCTCTCACAGGCCACTTGTGCATTGACTTCCTCCATTTCTCTCTCTTTCCATTTTTGGCTCTAGGAACTATAGTTAAAACAACATTACCTTTCTTGTAATGGATGTGCCCATCAATCACTTTATGACTCCACTTACTATCTCCATTGGAGAAACCAATGTGATTATTCCTTGTATCTTTAAAAACTTTTTATGCTTGAATCTTTATATTCCTAGAGTAAAAACTCCATTCCTAGACACCATGACCCTATATACAATGCATTTGCCTTATTAGAATGTAAGCCCTTTCAGAGCAGAGATGGTCTTTCTTTTTGTATTTGTACATCTAATACTTCACAGCGTCTGGTAGGAGTAATAAATGAGTTTTCATTCATTCCCCCATTAATAGCTCTTTTCTTATCTGTTTCTGAAGCTCAGTAGCCAGTATATTGTCTTTTCCTAAATTTTCTAAATCTTAGACTCTCCATAATGTGCAAATAGTGCAAGAGGTCAGTCAATTATGTCAAAATACATTTATTGAGCACCTAATATATACCAGGTACTATAGTTAAGACTGGGGATTTAAGGAACGTCAAAAAAAACCTCTCACTCTAAGGAGCTCACAATCAAATGTGCAAACCACATATAAAGTATAATATACAAAAATATATATAAAGATAAATAGAAAAATAATTAAGTAGACTTGAGAGGGATTGTAAAATTTTTCCTGCTTAAAATGTGATTTTAGCTGGGACTTGAAAGAATCCAATAAATCAGGAAGTAGAGATGAGGAGGGACTATCATTGCAGTCATGGGAGGAAGCCAGAGAAAATGGTCAAGAGATAGTCTTATTAAAGTAAAATAGAGGTCAGTTTCACTGGATCAAAGAGTATGTGAAGGGCAGTGAAGTGTAAGAAGTCTGGAAAGGTAGTGCCCTTGAAAATACTAGGGAAGTTTTGGAGAAAGGGCATATGTGAATGTGGAAAGATAATTATTTCAGTTTTGAATACATTGAGTTTGATATCTACAGGACATTTAGATTGAGATGTTTAATAGGCATTAGAGATATGAGAGTGGAGGTTAACAGAGAGATTAGGGTAAGAATTACAGTAGAATAAATTTGAGAAAATCAGCATAGAGATGATAATTTAATCCACATGCATTGATGAGATCACCAAGTGAATTAATTGAGAGGGAGAAGAAAAGATGATGTAGGACAGAGCCCTGTGGGATATTTAGGATTACTAAGTGTCACCTGGATGAGGATACAATAAAAGAGGAAGGATGGTTAGATAGGTAAGAGAAAAACTTGCAGAATGTAGAATCTTGAAAACCTGAATAGAAGAAAAAGGGGGGTGATCAACACTGTCAAATGCTATCAAGAGGTCAAGAAAGGTGAGGATTGATAGGATTTGGCAGTTAAGAGATTGTGGTAATTTTGGAGAGAGTTTTGGTTCAATGATAAGACTGGAAAACAGATTACAGAGAGTAAAAAGAGAGTGGAAGTAGAGAAAGTAGAGGCACCTACTGTAGAAGGATCAAGCAAAGGTTTTTTGAGGATTACGGACATATGGGATTGTTTAAAAAGTCAGTAGACAGGGAGAGACTGAAGATAAGTAAGAGAGTGGGTATGATAGTGAGGGCCAACCTGCTGGAGAAGATGGGATGGAATGGGGTCAGTCCCATATGGAAGTAGAGAGATTTTCCTTGACAAGAAGGGCCATTTCCTTGTGAGACAGAGATGAAGGAAGAAATAATGGCAGAAGGTTTATGAGTGATAAGAGATGAAAAGGGGGGGAGAAGAGGGAGCTCTTAGTAAATGACTTTATGGTTTTCACTAAAATATCTGGAAAGATTCTCAGATGAGAGAATAGGAATGGGAGTCATCAGAGATTTGAGGAGGGATGAAAAGTTTTTGAGAAATCAATATGGTGAGTTAATCAGGCATATGTAGAAGGGTTGCCTATCAGCAGTGAAAGACTAGTTAAAGTTATGAGTCATAAATTTGTAGTAGTTGTGTGATCTTCTCTACCTTGAGCAGCCCATGTAGGAATGAAGGCAATGGATGGTATGAATGATCCAAGACTGAGGTTGTCTAAAACACAATTGGTGATATAAAGAGGCAAGAGTCTCATGATGAAAAGGGCATGTGGAGTTGACTGGTTCACCAGAGGGTCAAGATGGAGAAAGGAGGAGAAAGTGCCTAAGTATAGAGTTGATGGCCTGGGAAAGCACTGAGGAGATAAGAATTTAGTGATCATGGGTTAGACAAAAAGCAGAGGGGAGAGGTGGAAAGCCTATAGATTGTGATCAGTTAAGGAATTTCAGAGTTCTTGAAAATGGAAGGGGTGAATGTATGGGTGATGGCAAGGTCATAGATATATATGGCCACCTTTCTGTGTGGCTGAGGTGAAGTCATGGAAAATGATTAGGTGGAGGAACTGGGAGGTTAGGGTTTTGGAGTATCAGTCTATTTGCTTAAGTCCCATAATATAAAGGCAGGGAATTATAAGGAATTAGGGAGAAGAGGAAGTCCTTGAAGTCAGGTACTGAACTCTTTGAGGAAAGAAGGGAAGTTGCAGACCTACTAAGATTTTGATTGGGTGGTAGATATAAATTGTATCTATGGAACTCTATCTACCACAACCTCTCTCTCACTCAACAACTGCTTCAAGAAGGTGCCTCATGAGGAGTATGACCCCAGGAAAGGCAATTACTGGCTTCCTGATCCAAATTGTGAAATGTTTGACAATGGAATTTCTAAGGAGTAAGAAAGGACAGTAGAAGGGGGAGAACCTAGTGTGCAATGGGAGCAAGGAGTATTCCATTTCTCTTTCCTTGACCAGTGAGTTCACCTAGGGAGATGAGTAAAAGTGTAGTCAGTTCTGTCAAGCTCTAGCTTGGTGGTGATATGTCTTGGAATTAGGAAGATCTGAGTTCAAGTCCTACTCAGACAAGAATTAGTTATATTGTGTGACCCACCGCACTAACCTCTATGTGGTTTAGTTTCCTAATCTGTAAAATGGGGATGATAATAATAGCACCTACTTCACAGAATAGTCATGAGAATCAAATGAGTTAACATAAATAAAGTGCTTCACAAACCTCAAAGAGTGACATAAATGCCAGCTATTATTATGAATAATTATTTAAAAAGCACCCTTTGGGTATAGTTCCAAACTGCCCTCCAGAATGGAGGCACCTTCCTGAATTAGTCATTGAGAGAGAGGTGGTGGTAGATGGAATTCTATATCTATGTCATCTAATAAGCAATTCATATCTACCACCTGTTGTAGGTAAAAGTTAAATATGTGTGAGTTTGCAGACTGACAGCAAAAGGGCAGAGTTCTGGAATTCTGAGAGAGCAGCTGCAGAGAGAGAGAGAGGCAATTAAGCCTAGGGTTATGGCTTTTTCCATCTGGGTGGAGCAGAGGAAAATTAGCTTTCCCTGTTCTTCACGTCTTATTAATGTTTCGATTATCTTGTACCTGTTGGCCTTTTGACAGCTACTGAGTTCCTGTATTGTGACAACTAACAGCTGATCATGAGACCATTGTGGGCCCTGTTAGACTTGCACACAGACCTTTTACCTTTAGATTATCCAAAGGGGGCTAGGGGTTAGCATTAGCCTAGTTAAATACAGTAATTTTGGGTTTATATAGTAAGTATAGGGAATAGAGTAGGGAACCACTCAGAAGCAACGTCTGTGGAGAGATTTGTAGATTTGGGGAATTATAGATATTTATAATAGAGTAAGGTATCCCTTCCAACCTATCCTTATTGTATTAAACACCTGCAATTTATAACCTAAGGTTCTGTGTGTGTGTGTGTGTGTGAGATCTCAGGGTCTGGCTCTGCCTGCACTGTGCTTGAATAGCCTTCCCAAACCAGGTTACTGGCCTAAATTACCATCCAAACCCATCCCCTGAAACCCAACAGTTATATCACAGCCAATCAAAATCTTGGTAGATCTACAATTTCCTTTCCTTTCTGAAAGAGTTTGTTAATCAGTACATGATGTTAAGGACTTCATCTTGTCTCTAATTCCTTATATTATAATTTTCACCCATATGTTAAGGAACTTCAACAAACATATTGATACTCAAACACATTAACCTTCTAGTTCCTCCACCTAATCATTTCCCATGACCTCACCTTATCCATACAGAAAGATGGCCATATCTATCTATGATCATGCCATTACCCACTACAAACCCTTTGATTCAGTAATACCACTACTAGTCTGTATCCCAAAAAGATTTAAAAAAAGGTAGAGGCTGAGTCAAGATGGTGGCTTAGGAACAGCAAAAGTCAAAATCTCTCTGACTATATACTTCCATACCAATCTTTAAAAAGCACTTCAAAAAGACAAGAATCCCAACCTAACAACAAGATGGAGTCATGGGGCTCTCCTGATGAACACAACTTGAAAGTTTGGAAGAGTCAATTTGCACAGGATAAGGGGCATAGTGGAAACAAGACTGTGCTGGTCTAACCACACCCCTACCCCACCTTCTGGGATGAGATCTATGACAAGACATAATTTGACTTTGGGATTCTGGGGTGGCGGCTGCAACAATGAAGGAACACTTCAGACCCACCAGTTGAGGTCCTGGGTTCTGACAGAAGCAGGTAGGGAGGAATAGGGGGCTATCTGGCCAGGCACCTTTGGCCTCTGAAGCTGGCTTCAATGAAGACTTAACCACAGGGCAGATTAGCTCAACAAGCATAATTCAGTATACCAGCAGAGAGGCTATCTTACAGTTCACAGGAAAAAAAAGAGAGAGAGAAAATGAATAAACAACAGAAAAACAAAGTAATAATCAAAAGTTTCTTTGGGGATGAACCAAAGAACAGAACCAACAGAGGATGATGGGATCCAAGGAACTTTGAGCAAAACCTAAATAAAAAAAACAACCATGTTCTGGAAGAGCTTAAAAAGGAAGTAAAAAATAAACCAAATAAGACAGGTTGAAGAAAAATGGGAAAAAGAAAACAAGAGCTTAAAAAGAAAAACAAATCAACTGGAAAAAGAGACACATGAATCAGAGGAAGAAAACAGTGTTTTTAAAAGCCAGAATTGACCTATAGAAAAAAGGCAAAAAAGTCAAATGAAGAAAATAATGATTTGAAAAGAATAGACCAAATGGTAAAAGAGGATCAAAAGATGATGGAAGAAATCCAGTCTTTAAAAATTAGAATTTAGCAAATAGAAGCTAATGACATCATGAGACATCAAGAAACAATAAAACAAAATCAAAAGAATGAAAAAATAAAAGAAAATATGAAATATCTCATTAAAAAAACAACTGACCTGGAAAATAGATCTAGGAGAGACAATTTAAGAATTATTGGACTACCCAGAAGTCATGACCAAAAAAAAAAAAATCCTAGACATCATACTACACGAAATTATCTGAGAAAATTGCCCTGATACTCTTGAACAAGAGGATAAAATAGAGATTGAAAGAATTTATGAATCAGCTCCTGCATTAAATTCCCAAATGACAACTCCCAGGAATGTTTTAGCCAAGTTCAAGAGTTCCAAAGCCAAAGAGAAAATACTATAAGAGGTAAGAAAAAAACAATTCAGATATCATGGAGCCCAGTAAGAATTACAAAGGATCTGGCAGCATCCTGTGTGAAGGACTGGAAGGCATAGAACATGATATTCTAGAAGGCAAGGAAAGTGGATTTACAACCAAGAATCACCTATCCAGAAAAATTGACTATATTCCTTCAGGGAAAAGTATGGTCATTTAATAAAATAGAAGATTTCCAAGCATTCCTGAAGAAAAGACCAGACAAAAACAGAAAATTTGAGACCCAAATATAGAATTCAAGAACCATAAAGAGGTAAATAAGAGAGAAAAAATTTAAGGTTTTCAATGAGGTCAAATGACTTATATTCCTATATTAGAAGATATCTATAACTCTTAAAATTATTATCATTTGTCATAATAGTTGGAAGAAGTATACATAGAGGGTATATTTGTAACCTGTTAGGACAATATGTAAAAAAAAGAATAAAAACTAGAGGTGAAAAGAGGATATGACATAAAGAATTGTGGGGCAGGGGAGAAGACTACTACAATGGAAGGAAGAAGATGGTGACAGCTACTCTCATTGTAACTGTCTCAGAAAGGGAAGAATGACCAGACTCATTGGGGTATAGAATTGTATCTTACCCTATAGAGAAGTAGAAAGGGAATAAGAAACAGGGTGGTAGGGAGGGGTGGGTAATGTAAGGGAGAGAAAGGTTTGGGGATGATCAAAAGACCCTATAGTAAGAGGGAAATAAGAAGGGAGATGGTGGGAAGGAGAGTAATACAAGGGAGGGAAAGGAAAGGAGATGGACTGAAAGCAAAACACAGAAGGAAAGGGAAAAAACGAAGGGAGAAAGGTCAGGATTAAAAGAGGAGGTCAAAATTATTGGGAATGCACAGATAGTAATCATATCTATGAATATAAATGTGATGAACTCACATATAAAATGTAAACAGATAACAGAATGGATTAAAAACTAGAATTCCACCACATGTTGTTTATAAGAAACATATTTGAGGCAGGTAAACATACACAGGATAAAGGTAAGAGAATGGAGCAAAATCTACTAGGCCTAATCTGAGACAAAGATAGGAATAGCAATCATGATCTCAGACAAAGCTAAAGTAATACTACATCTGATTAACAGAGATAAGGAAAGTAAAAACATCTTGATAAAAGACATATAGACAATGAAGAAATATGAGTATTCAATATATATGCACCAAATAACAATTATTAGGAGATATTTTGCCCAATTATATGACAGTAAATATGAAAATCTAGGTGAAATGAGCAAATATTTACAAAAATACAAATTGCTCTGATTAAAAAAGGAGGAAATAGAATACTTAAATTATCCCATCGCAGAAAAAGGAATTAAACAAGCCATCAAGGAAATCCACAGGAAAAAATCCCCAGGGTCAGATGGATTCACAAGTGAATTCTAGCAAACATTTAAAGAACAACTAATCCCTATACTATAAAAAAACTACTTGACAAAATAAGCAAAGAAGGAGTCTTACCAAATTCTTTTTATGACACAAATTTGGTATTGACTCTCAAGCCAGGAAGACCAAAAACAGAGAAAGAAAACTATAGGTCAAGCTCTTTAATGAAGATAGATGCAAAAATCTTAAATAAAATACTAGCAAAGAGACTATAGCAAATTATCACAAATATTATTCCATATGAACAGTTGTGATTTATAACTGGAATGCAAGGCTGGTTTAACATTAGGAAAACCATCCTTAAAACTGACCATATCAATAACAAAACCAAAAGAAATCACATGATTATCTCAACTGATGCAGAAAAACCCTTTGACAAAATATAACACCCATTCCTATTAAAAACACCAGAAAGTATAAGAATATAAGAGCCTTTTCTCAAAATAATAAACAGTACTTATTTAAAACCATGAGCAAGTATCATCTGTAATGGAGACAAGTTAGAAGCCTTCCCAATAAGATCAGGAGTGAAGCAAGGATGCCCATTATCACCTCTATTATTTAATATTGTATTAGAAAGCTAATGGTAGCAATTAGAAAAGAAAAAGAAATTGAAGGGATTAAAGTAGGCAATGAAGAAACTAAACTATCACTCTTTGCAGATGATATGATGGTCTACTTAAAGAATCCTAGAAAATCAACTAAAACGTTAGTAGAAATAATTAATCATTTTAGTAAAGTTGCAGGATAAAAAATAAGCTCACATAAATCATCAGCATTTCTCTATATTTCCAACAAAACTCAGCAGCAAGAGTCAGAAAGAGAAACTTCATTTAAAATCACTCTAGATGGGACTTCTGGGTAAACATGGCTGCAATCTAGACGCGAATCGCTTCCTCTCCCCCACACTGAATGAAATACACTACCTCAAAAGAGCATAAAAATCATCTTTGGAAGAATGGAGGGACTCTCCAGTACCCTACAGAAATGAAGGTATGTGGGGTTTGAACATTGCCACACTATAGGAAGGAGGAAACGCTTGCACAAAAATGTGAACTGAGCTGACCCCCCCCCCCAACTCCCCCACAGAACCAGAGTAGGGGATCAGAGTGCTCACCAGGACAGAGAGTGAGTGAGGAATGTCTGTCTGGATGGGGGCACACCAGAGTCCTTGGGATCTAAAGACTGCTAGGGAACAACCTTTTATGGCAGTTTCATGGGAGAACCCTGTGCACTGAAGAGCATGAAGACCAGGGGGCCCTTGCAAACTGCGAACAGTGTGGAATCTCAAGAATCTGTAAAAACTGCCTAAGGCCTAAGTGTTGCTCGTTGCTGTAGTGAGGGGGGTGGGGGGCAAGCCAGACTCCCTGGATACTGACAGGGAATACCAGAGATCCACCCCTCAGAGCAGTTTTACAGGAAGATTGCTGCGCACCAGTGAGAAGAGACCACAGAGCCTGGGGGCGGATGTGCTGAGCACAGGGGTGGGAATGCTAACAAACCATGGAGGCTGGGAAGAACTAGTCTGAGGCAACCTAAATCCACAGAAAACCTGCCCATATCACCCAGATCTTCGACCAAAAAGGAAAGGGGGGAAAAAAAAAACACCGAAGGGATGGCTCACACAGCCCAAAATCAAGCCTCCAAGAAGAAAGGGGAAAAAGTGACTATTGAAAACTTTTATGGTGGGAATAGCCAAGGAAAAGAAGAGAAAGAGGATGAAATTCAAACAAAATCAAAACACGCCCCCCAAAATGGAAATTATCTACAAACTCTGGAAGAACTCAAATTGGAGCTTATCCAAAAGATGGAAACCTTCTGACAAGAAAAATTGGAAAAAACCCAGAAAGAGGTCAGCAGCTTGACAGACAAGACCTCACAATTGACAATTGGAGAAAGAGTTGGAAGCATCTAACAGAAGGGCAGACCAAGCTGAAAAGCAAAACGAGTACCTAAAGACCAGAATTAAGCTACTGGAAGATGGTGATCTTGCAAAACAGCAAGAATTAATAAAGCAAAGCCAAAAAACTAATTAATTAGAAGAAAACATAAAATATCTCACTAACAAGGGAGAGACAACTTGAGAATCATTGGTCTCCCCGAAAAACCAGAGATAAACAAAAACCTCGATGCCATATTACAGGAAATTATAAAAGAGAATTGCCCCAATGTTCTCAAGCAAGGGGGCAAAATAGAAATAGAAAGGGTTCATAGAACACCCTCTATACTAAATCCCCAAAAGACAACCCTCAGGAATGTAATCACCAAATTCAAGAGCTTCCAACCTAAGGAGAAAATCTTACAAGAAGCCAAGAAGAGGAGCTTCAGACATAGAGGGGCCCCCATAAGGATCACACATGACTTAGCAGCAAACACGCTAAGAAACCGCAAAGCATGGAACACAATATTTAGAAAGGCAAGAGAGCTGGGTCTCCAAACAAGAATCAACTACCCATCAAAACTGACTATATACTTCCAGGGGAAAGTATGGGCATTCAACAAAATAGAAGATTTCCAAGTATTTGCTAAGAAAAGACTAGAACTTAGTGGAAAATTTGACATCCAATTGCAGAGAGCAAGTGAAACATGAAAAGGTAAATACGAAAGAAAGGAAAAAGGAGAAAAATCTTATCTTTTTCTTTAAGTCAAACTCTCTTCTATAAGGACTACATTTATATCAAATTATATATGTTAATATGTGGGGAAAATGTAATGTGTAACTCTCAAAAATTGTATGTATCATAAGAGTAGTTAGAAGAATCACGCATAGAGAAAGATTGGGACATCAAGATGATTTGGTGAAAGGGGGGGAAAGAAAGAAAAATGGAGGGGGGAATCATTGAGGATACTAAGATTTACTTCAAGAAATAGGGGGGGGGGAAACTAAATAGAATAATCTTTCCCACACAAAGATACACATGGGAAGGGGAGGGGAAGAATTCTCAAATGAGAAGGAGAGGAAGAGAGTGCGAAGTGGTATTACTTAAACCTTACTCTCAGTGAAATAAACTCTGAAAGGGAAGAACATCTAGATCCATTGGGATCCTGAATTCTATCTTATCCAACAGGGCAAGAGAGAAGGGGAAATTAAGGAGTGGGAGGAGAGAGTATAAAAAGGGAGGGATGGAGAGAGGGGAGGGGAAGGGAACAAAAAAAGGGAGGGGCTAGAAAGGGAAGCATATCAAGGGAGGGGACTACGGGGATTGATCTAAAGTAAATCACTGGTTTAAAAGGTTATAGCTAAAGAAGAAAGGTCAGAATTAGGGGAGGATATCAAAATGCCAGGGAATCCACAAGTGACAATCATAACTTTGAACGTGAATGGGATGAACTCACCCATAAAATGTAGACAAATAGCAGATTGAATTAGAACCCAAAACCCTACCATATGTTGTCTTCAAGAAACACATATGAGGCGGATTGATACTCACAAGGTTAGAATTAAAAGATGGAGTAAGACCTTCTGGGCCTCAACTGCTAGAAAGAAGGCAAGGGTTGCAATCATGATATTTGACAAAGCCAAAGCAAAAATAGACCAGATCAAAAGGGATAGGGAAGGTAAATATATTCTGTTAAAAGGGAGTCTAGACAATGAGGATTATCACTAACCAACATGTATGCACCAAGTGGTATAGCATCCAAATTTCTAATGGAGAAACTAGGAGAATTGAAGGAGGAAATAGACAGTAAAACCATATTAGTGGGAGACGTGAACTAACCGCTATCAAATTTAGATAAATCAAATCAAAAAATAAATAAGAAAGAGGTAAAAGAAGTGAATGAAATCTTAGAAAAATTAGAGTTAATAGACATGGAGAAAAATAAATAGAGTCAAAAAGGAATACACCTTCTTCTCAGCACCACATGGCACATTCACAAAAATAGATCATACACTAGGTCACAGAAACATGGCATATAAGTGCAGAAAAGCAGAAATTATAAATGTAACCTTTTCAGATCATAAGGCAATAAAAATAACGATCAGTAAGGGTATATGGAGAAACAAATCAAAAATTAATTGGAGATTAAATAATATGATACTCCAAAATCAGTTAAAGAAGAAATCATAGAAACAATTAATAATTTCATTGAGGAAAATGACAATGGTGAGACATCCTTTCAAACCTTATGGGATGCAGCCAAAGCAGTTTTCAGAGGAAAATTCATATCTATGAGTGCATATATTAACAAATTAGGGAGGGCAGAGATCAATGAATTGGAAATGCAAATCAAAAAACTTGAAAGCAAACAAATTAAAAACTCCCAGAAGAAAACCAAACTAGAGATCCTAAAAATTAAGGGAGAAATTAATAAAATTGAAAGTGATAGAACTATTAAACTATTAAACAAGAATATTAAACAAGAAGCTGGTACTTTGAAAAAACAGACAAAATAGACAAAGTACTGGTCAATCTAATTAAAAAAGGAAAGAAGGAAGGCAAATTAACAGCATCAAAGATGAAAAAGGGGACCTCACCTCTGATGAAGAGGAAATTAAGTCAATCATTAAAAACTACTTTGCCCAACTATATGGCAATACATATACCAACCTAGGTGATATGGATGAATATTTACAAAAATATAAATTGCCTAGACTAACAGAAGAAGAAATAGAATTCTTAAATAATCCCATATCAGAAAAAGGAATCCAACAGGCCATCAAAGAACTGCCTAAGAAAAAATCCCCAGGGCCTGATGGATTCACAAGTGAATTCTATCAAACATTCAAAGAAGAACTAATCCCAATACTATACAAACTATTTGACATAATAAGCAAAGAGGGAGTTCTACCAAATTCCTTTTATGACACAAACATGGTACTGATTCCAAAGCCAGGCAGGCCAAAAACAGAGAAAGAAAATCTCCAATCTCCTTAATGAATATAGATGCAAAAATCTTAAATAGGATACTAGCAAAAAGACTCCAGCAAGTGATCAGAAGAGTCATCCATCATGATCAAGTAGGATTTATACTAGGGATGCAGGGCTGGTTCAATATTAGGAAAACCATCCACATAATTGATCATATATCAACAAGTAAACCAACAAGAACCACATGATTATTTCAATAGATGCAGAAAAAGCCTTTAATAAAACACAACACCCATTCCTATTAAAAACATGAGAAAGCATAGGAATGGAAGGGTCTTTCCTAAAAATAATAAAGAGTATATATCTAAAACCATCAGCTAATATCATCTGCAATGGGGATAAATTAGATGCATTCCCAATAAGATCAGGAGTGAAACAAGGATGCCCATTATCACCTCTACTATTTGACATTGTACTAGAAACACTAGCAGTAGCAATTAGAGAAGAAAAAGAAATTGAAGGCATTAAAACAGGCAAGGAGGAGACCAAGTTATCACTTTTTGTGGATGACATGATGGTCTACTTAAAGAATCCTAGAGATTCAACCAAAAAGCTAATAGAAATAATCAACAACTTTAGGAAAGTTGCAGGATACATAATAAACTCGCATAAGTCATCAACATTTCTATATATTTCCAACACAGCTCAGCAGCAAGAACTAGAAAGAGAAATCCAATTCAAAATCACCTTAGACAAAAGATACTTAGGAATCTATCACCAGAGACAAACACAGGAACTATATGAACACAACTACAAAACACTCTCCACACAACTAAAATTAGACTCGAGCAATTGGAAAAACATTAACTGCTCATGGGTAGGACGAGCCAATATAGTAAAAATGACCATCCTACCCAAACTTATTTATCTATTTAGTGCTATACCCATTGAACTTCCAAAAAATTTTTTTTACCGATTTAGAAAAAACCATAACAAAGTTCATTTGGAAGAACAAAAGATCAAGGATATCCAGGGAAATAATGAAAAAAAAAATACAAAGGAAGGGGGCCTTGCAGTCCCAGATCTCAAACTATATTATAAAGCAGCGGTCATCAAAACAATTTGGTACTGGCTAAGAGACAGAAAGGAAGATCAGTGGAATAGACTGGGGGAAAGCGACCTCAGCAAGACAGTATATAATAAACCCAAAGATCCCAGCTTATGGGACCAAAATCCACTATTTGATAAAAACTGCTGGGAAAATTGGAAGACAGTGTGGGAGAGATTAGGTTTAGATCAATATCTCACACTCTACACCAAGATAAATTCAAAATGGGTGAATGACTTGAACATAAAGAAGGAAACTATAAGTAAACCAGGCAAACACAGAATATTATACATGTCAGACCTTTGGGAAGGGAAAGATTTTAAAACCAAGCAAGACTTAGAAAGAGTCACAAAATGTAAAATAAATAATTTTGATTACATCAAATTAAAAAGATTTGTACAAACAAAACCAATGTAACCAAAATCAGAAGGGAAGCAACAAATTGGGAAACAATCTTCATTACAAAAACCTCTGACAAAGGTTTAATTACTCAAATTTACAAAGAGCTAAATCAATTGTACAAAAAATCAAGCCATTCTCCAATTGATAAATGGGCAAGGGACATGAACAGGCAGTTCTCAGCCAAAGAAATCAAAACTATTATTAATAAGCACATGAAGAAGTGTTCTAAACCTCTTATAATCAGAGAGATGCAAATCAAAACAACTCTGAGGTATCACCTCATACCTAGCAGATTGGCTAACATAACAGCTATGTAGTGAATGCTGGAGGGGATGTGGCAAAGTAGGGACACTAATTCATTGCTGGTGGAGTTGTGAATTAATCCAACCATTCTGGAGGGCAATTTGGAACTATGCCCAAAGGGCGATAAAAGAATGTCTGCCCTTTGATCCAGCCATAGCACTGCTGGGCTTGTACCCCAAAGAGATAATAAGGAAAAAGACTTGTACAAGAATATTCATAGCTGCACTCTTTGTGGTGGCCAAAAATTGGAAAACGAGGGGATGCCCATCAATTGGGGAATGGTTGAACAAATTGTGGTATATGTTGGTGATGGAATACTATTGTGCTAAAAGGAATAATAAAGTGGAGGAATTCCATGGAGACTGGAACAACCTCCAGGAAGTGATGCAGAGCGAAAGGAGCAGAACCAGGAAAACATTGTACACAGTGACTGATACATTGTGGTACAATCGAAGGTAATGGACTTCTCCATTAGGGTCAATGCAATGTCCCTGAACAATCTGCAGGGATCTAAAAAACACTATCTACAAGCAGAGGATAAACTGTGGAAGTAAAAACACCAATGAAAAGCAACTGTTTGAGTACAGGGTGGGGGGAGATAAGACTGAGGAGAGACTCTAAATGAATACTCTAATGCAAATACCAACAACATGGAAATGGGTTTGAATCAAGAACACATGTGATACCCAGTGGAATTGTGTGTCGGCTGTGGGAGAGGTGGAGGGAGGGGGGAGGGAAGAAATGAAAATGATCTTTGTTTCCAATGAATAATGTTTGGAAATGACCAACTAAAAATTAAAAATTAAAAAAAAAACTACTCTGAAGATAATAGCAGTAAACTTTTGGGGACTGAATTTGTAATGTCCATATTCATCATTTGGGTTGGTCTTGGGTTTTCCAGCCTGATGATTTGTACCCCCTCCAAATTTTGCTAAGGAATTTCCTCAGTTTACCTTTGAATAAGCAAGGAGAGATTAAATTTATGAGAATGTTTTCTCTTTTCCCTAGTATAAGGCAGAAGTTGAAGAATGAGACTTTGTCCTGAGAAGTCAACAGATAAAATGTAATAATATTTAAGGGTGCTATCAGAAATGTAAATATGACATTGTTGTTATTTTGGTTGTTTAAAGGAACACTTTGGAGTTTTTTATTTTTGTTTTTGTTTTTAGAAACCTTAAAACATCTTATGTGCTACTTTGAAGGGGTTTCATTCTCTTTTCTACCAGTTAAATATGATTAGACCTAGATGTTCTATAGTTTTTAGAGAAGTAGTAGCTGGGGTCACACAGCCAGTGTGTGTCAAAGGCAGGATTCAAACTCAGGTTTTCCTTGCTCCAAATCTGGGTGCTGCTTGAGCATAAAAAAGTAATTTTGGTGTAATACAAATAGCTACAATACTTATAGTAATAAATCAGGAACATCCTATTTTTAAAAAAATTCAGGAGAAAAAATAAAACTGTTCAAAATTCCAAAGCAGAGGAAAAATAAAAACTTTTTGAAAAAAATTGAGAAAAGAAAGAATTACTAGAAAACCTCCACATCTAGCCGTTATTTGAGTTAGACAGTAGAAAGTTTGATGAGCAAAACTGGATACTCCTTTTTCATTGGTCTCCATCCTCATGTGATTATGTCCTTTATACCCAACTCATTCCACTAATGTCCACTTGGGATAGGGTCTCTCACAAACCTTCCCTGAGAAGGTCAAAAGGAAGACAAGCACCTTCCAGCCAAACTCTTTTTTCCCTCCTCCCCAAATGATGGCAATGTTACTTTTGGTATAGATCTCATCAACCTTCTTCTGTGCCTTGGAGAAGTATAAAATATGGATCAACAATATCTTTTTTAGTCTAGTTATGATACTCCATATTTTTCCAGGATACATTTATGGGTTTTAATCATATTTATCAATCTGGTAAGATCAATGCCTTTCCCTTTTAGTTATGTTTAACTTCAAAGGACAAACAGATAAGCCAGCAAGACAATAAACAAACCACATTAGTTTTGGAAATCCAGTTTCTTTTAAAAATCAATGGCAAAAAAGGTCAGAAAATGCTAGACTCTTCAGGAATGAAGACTAAGGACATTACTCAGCATCACTTGCTTGGGATAGGAAAAGCTTGAATTTCACCAGCTTTGTACTTGGTACTAGATGTCTCTTAGCATCTTCCTACCATTTTAATTTCTGTCATGAGTGGTGGCAGCAGGGGTGATTGCATATGGGGCAGCCTCTCTTATTCACTCCTCTCACACTTTCTGATGTCATTGCTTCTCTCTTTTTCATTTCCTAATTGCAGCCCTCCTCTGAACTTCATGGTCCCCAGGATTCCTTTTGTCATCACATCAGCCTTAAAACTAGCTCATACTTTATCAGTCCCTATGACTGGAGAGCATTACTAGGACCTCCATTTAAGGAAGGAACTCAGAATCTTTCAGCTTCCTTTTTATGTATTTATTATTCTCCTCCATCAGACTGTAAGTTCCTTGAAGGCAGAAAATATCTTCTTTTAGATTATATTTGTAACACCAAGTACAGTGCCTGGCACATTTCATTCTTTTAGTGCTCTCCAACTTTTAAAATCTCATTTGGGGATTTCTTGTCAAAAATACTGGAGTGGCTTGCCATTTCCTTCTCCAGATCATTTTATAGATGAGGAACTTAGACAAATGGGGTTAAGTAACTTGGTCAGGGTCACAGAACTAGTAAGTGCTAGATTTGAACTCAGAAAGATAAGTCTTCCTGACTTTAGGCCCACTCTATTCACTGCACCAACTTGCTGCCCAAAGGCCAGGTACATCATTCAACTGAAATTGCTCTCTCCAAAGATATCAATGTGATATCTTTGAATTGCCAAATCTAATGAACTTTTCTCAGTATTCATCTCTCTTGGCCTTTCTGCAGTCTTTGGTATTGCTGATCATCCTTTCTCTTGGATCATCTATTCTCCTTGGGTTTTTAATTGACATTTTTTTCTAGGAATGATAATTTGATTTGATTATTATTCTCCAAGCAAGAGGTAGAAAGGGGGTAGGAGGTAAGCGCATGTTTTTTCCATTATTAGACTCTAAAATCTTTGAGAACAGAAGCTGTCTTTTACCTTTCTTTGCAAGCACAGTATCTTGTAGGTCCTTAATAAATTCCCAGTGCTTATTGATTAACTGGCATTTAGTGCCTTTTCTTCTAAAAACTGCTTGAGTTTGTTGCCATCATGGTCCCTGCCTCTCTTGTACCAGCTTGGATTTGCTTCTGGTTGCCCTTCTTGATCTGGAGTCAACTCCATGCCAGCACCCTCCCCATCCCCTAACATTGTCATGAACTTTTGAACAGGCTTTAAAAGAAATATTAGGAGCCAACATTTACCAGAAGTTCTTGTTGATCAGGAGCTGGGATTATCTACCAAGGTCTGTGTTGTGAAATGCTGAAAGGGCAATTTGTCTGGCAGGGTTGTTTGAAAACATCCTGTTCATTAAAGGACAGAACATGACAGCATCATTTCTTTAGTTAGGGTTTACTGAGTTTCCCTCAAATTTTTAGGGTCAAGAGGACATGGAAAACATTAAATATACAGCAGAAAATTTAATTGTTCAGTGCAGTTACTTGGAAAGGAATGAAGTGACTTAGATCAAGTTGTTTTCCTAGTTTTTTAAGCTTCACTAAATTCTCAACTCTTCACAGAAGTTCACAAGATTCAGGCAATCTTTCCTTTTTCCAATCCAATAACCAGATCTGCCATGGAACAGGAAATATTCATTACTCAATGATGTAGAAAATTATTGTCTTCCTATAGTGCTATCACTATCAAAATTGTAATATCGATGGCTTTCGATTACACATAGGACTCCTTGGTAAATAAATTTGTGTATTCATTTAAGTTTTATTGATGACTTTTATTATTTATTCCTTAATTATTTCCTGATATAAGTTTACTGCCTACCTCACGCCAGCATGGAACTCTCCCTCACAATAAAGACAACTAAGCAAAAACCTCTGGTAAAACTATCATATATGTTCATATCTTTCATTCCATACCTGTGATCCCCTGGAGCTCTTGACAAAAAATAACATATACTATGGCCTTTATGATTAATCTGAGTTCAAGTGCCTTTTATTGTCAAAATTAAGTACCTACTATGTGCCTGGCACTATGGTAGGTGCCGGGAATGCAAGCAACAAGAAAGAAATAATTTCTTATGGACACTGAGCTGCTGTTCCTTTGATTCTGGAGAGAGAGCACACTGGCCATCTTTCAATCATGCTTCTTTCTTTATTCTCTGCCTCCAAATCAGGTCTTGTGCTTACTAATATGAGGATATATATACACTTCTGATTGGTGAGAGTTTGGACCCAGACTCACCTTGCTGCCTTCCAACCATCTTTTTGCCTTGTCACTCCCTTAATCTCTCACATTCTTTCCACCTCTTACCCTGAGAAGAGTAATCAAATCAACATTTCTGTTCTTAGGAAGGCTTGTAAATCAACTGACCTATGGCTCCCCTCATAGTCCTCGTGACATTGTATATCAATACATCCCATCTGTGGTTACCACTCCCTTAACTGCATTGTCCTCTGCTAAAATTGAAGCTTGTTCAGGGAAGGGGCCATATTACTTTTGTGTTCCTATTCCCAATACTTAGCCCATTGGCATATAGTAAGCACTTAAATACTTTTTCAGTCATTTATTCATTTTGCTTACTTTGCTCTGTATCAATTCATACAAATCTTTCATGTTTCTCTGGATTTTAGAATGTGAATTGAACAAATGAGATATCTCCTATATCTCAAAATTCTTCCAAAATCTCTGATCCCAGAGCCTTTCTAAGTCTTGACAGCCTACATACTATTACAAAGGTAGTAGTAGCCCCCTGGGAATTTATCTATTTTCCTCTTTTGGCATGCAATGTGGCAATTCAAACTTAAGTGAGAAATTTTATTCAGTTCATATTTTAAAAATCACGTTTAAAATTGTGGAAATCACAGATTAGATATTTATTGTTGTACTGAGTTAATTTTTTTTACTTACAACAATGAACATCAGAATTTGGGCTTCATTACCATGTTTCCCCTACATTAATTGGGTAGTATCTGTCAACAAATAAGCTTATGTCAACATGTTTGCAAATTGAACTAGTGAAGACAGTTCTTTTAATTCAATAAGAAGTGATTGAGGCAGAGTCAAGCTGAATGAGAAGCATTTTGCCTTAACTCCCTAACATCCCTTTTCCATAACAACAGAGAAGATGCACTAGATCAAATTTTGAATGAGAAAGCCAAGAAAAAAATCTCACATAAATGTAGTTTACACAATGGTGGGGGCAGAGGTGTAGTGGAAGAATAGGCAATACAAATATCATTCATATGAATTGGTTCCAGAAGAAAGAATAAACACACACACACACACACACACACACACACACACACACACAATTGGGTACAGAAATTCATTTTACCCGAGGTAAAAGTGAAAATGGTCTTAACCAAAAAAAAAGAAGAAGAAAAGAAAAAGAGGGAAAGGGAATAAGACAAAGGATAGAATAAAGAAGGCAGTGGTCAAGAGCAAAAGAGACTTTTAGAAATGGGTCGGGGTAAAAAATTTGAAGGATATGTATAAGGGAATTGGATGGAGGGATATAGTTAATAATCAAAACTTTATGTGAAAAGGAATGACTCACCCACAAAATGGTAGAGGATAGTTAGTATGGATTAGAAACAGAATCCAATAATGTTATTTAAAATAAACACACTTGAATCAGAAAGATACACATAGAGTTAAAATAAGGAGATAGAATAGAACCTTTTTTTGATTCAGCTGAAGTAAGAAGTGATTGAGTTACTCCCTGTGTTCTTAGCACTCCACCAGGTAACATGGGAAAGAAATATAAGATACCATGCCTACCATGTTTTTTTTGTTTGTTTGTTTGTTTTTGTTTTTTGCTGAAGTATAAAACAGTGTGCCTACTTACTACTTTTTTCCAACTATTTAATTTTTTTCTTAACCCTTATTTGACAATGGGTACTAACAAGAACAGCTAAATTAACAAATGATTATGTCAAATATAAAAACTGTGACACAAACCTACTCCTTTTATTTTTCTATGGACATTAGCTAAAATGAAGACACAGGAAATAATCATTTGAATAATGCTGAATGTATACTTTCAGGGTCCACTTAATTCTATGCTTATTATTTAAAAAAATAATTCTAGGGGATTAGATGAAGTTAAATGCAGGGGAAAAAAGATCCTAAAGTTTCACCCCATCTCTTCCAACAAAGTGGCAAAGCTGACAATGGATGGAAAATCAACTTTTGAGGTGTTGTTGGTGGGTTGTTTTAAAAGAAAAATAAAAAAAGAAAGAAGGAAGGGATGTACCCCTAAAGGGAGGATTGGACTTTTGGTATGAGAGAGGGAAAAAGAGGAGAACTCCCTACTCCACAAAGCAGGGTTCAGGGGAGACAGCAGATGTAAGGGGTTGGATATTCACTCCTGGGGCCCCTCCCCCATCGAGGTGATCAATTTCACATACTCTGCAGTCTGGCACTTTTTCTTTAGTGCCAGCCTCTATCACAGGATCTAGGAATTGATCCAATCATCCTGGGAAGCAATTTGGAATTATGCTAATAACACCAGGTGGCTGGGTGGAGCACAGGGAATCATACTCTCTCTTTTTTCCCTTTTCTGATCAAAGAGAGATCAAAATCCTCAGAGAGAACAACTCCCCAATCCAGCTCAGAGATCAGGCATTCTCTTTTAGTTAATCTCCCTATTCTTCTCTTTAGGTAAAATGGGTGGAATTTAGCTACAGGGACCAGATCTCATCCCTTAGTGACATTCTGGCTCCAAATGACCCATTCTTTGAGGAGAAATCTAAGCAAATCTATAATTCAAGTTTGAGAATTCTGCTTTAGAGAGTTATAAACTTACCTTACATTACATTACATTAAAAATTTACCTGAGATTTCTTTTACAATTATTAGTATCATTTTTCTAATCTTATTGCAGCCTCTTGTTGTCAGGACTTAGGTCCAAGAAGATCTCCCTGGTCTAAGAGACTTTGGAAGAACTTATATATGTATATTCCTGAATTGGAAGAGTATTCTTAGACCAGACTATTCACTATCTCTCTCCTTTCTCTGTCTGTCTCTGCCTCTCTTCTCCCCGCCCCCCCCATCTGTCTTTGTCTTTGTATGTCTGTCTGTTCTTGTGTTTTTTCTTATGTTTCCAGTGATCTTAAGGAAAATACTTTTGCCTCAGTTTAAGAGCAACAGATAGGGGAAACAGAGGGGCAAAAAGCAAATGTGAGTAAATTAGTGTGAAGACCACAGAATGAGAGACCATAGAACAAGAAAAGGAATAGACTGGAATTAAGACCAGACAGATTTTGTTAATTAAAAGTTCAGCTATCACATCCTTCATTTCCCCATTTTCTCAAAGCACAACCATTTGAAAAATTCTATCTAGTATTTAAATTTTTACGCTCTTCTTTAGAAATACTCCCTGGCTCAGACAACCTGAGAAGAAGGTACAGGAAGAGTTGGTTAAGTGTGTCTCTGTGCCTCACTGACCCACAATTTTAATTCTTTGGAGGTTCTCCATTTTTTTTTCCTGAGTTCAAAATAAATTTATTTTGCATATTGGCCATCACAAATAGAGGTTTTCACAAAGAACAGAAATCTCTTTTCACAGTGTCTGAACATCTTGTCTTAGCAACAAAAAGCAAACTAGCTTACTGCTGTGTAAGAGGACTTTGAAAGTTCTGTTTGTCTAGAGTGATAGGATCTCAGGGCTGGGTAGGGACCTTAAGTGGTCTTCTAGTCCAGCCCTCTGCCTCCAGGCAAACAAGACAAGTACAAGTACAAGACAAGGAGGTAAAGTCATTTAACTTTCCTGGGTCTCAATTTCCTCATCTATAAAATAAAAAGGTTGAAGTCAAGAGAAGTTACCTTTCAAGTCTATTAAATTCTGGAGTCATGACCGATCTGGAGTATCTGTGCAAGAGATATAAAGTGTTATTAGTAGAACAATTCAATAGGCTGTCCATCCGACTGTCCACTTAACATCAGTTTAGACAATGGGCATTCTTGAATCCTATCTCAGAGTTAGACTCTCTATTCAGATCTCTCTGATTTCAAAGCCAGCTCTTATCCACTATGCCAACCTGCCTTTCATACTTGTTTCTTTTAAAATTTTGACAACACAAACATTCTTATATGCCAAGAAAAGCAAGAAAAATGTGTTTGAGATGTGAGCTCCTGTTATGTACAGTTTAGTTTTTATTATAAATATACACACATACTTATCTGTATATACATGTGTGCATAATTTAACAAGGTAAGGAAAGTTTCCTTCCATCTATTAAACACCTATTATGAGCCAGGCACTATGCTAAGTGCTTTACAAATTCTGTTTCAATCCACAGAAAAACCCTGGAAGGTATTCCCATTTTATAGTTGAGGAAACTGAGGTAGTCAGTAGACTACCCAGAGTCGCACAGTTAATAGGTAACTGAAGCCAAATTTGAACTTATCCACTATGCCAGTGAGCTACTTCTAAAGTTTCAGTTGTGTCTAAATGTGTCTTCATCCCATTTGGGGTTTTCTTAGCAAAGGTACTGGAGTGGTTTTCCATTTCCTTCTTCAGCTCATTGTATAGATGAGGAAATTGAGTCAAAGAGGGTTAAGTGATTTGCTGAGGATCACACAGCTAGTAAGTGTCTAAGGTCAGAGTTGAACTCATAGATGATTTTTCCTGACTCCAGCCTCAGCACTCAGTCCACTGCACCACCAAGTTCTTTTTGTATCCTCTTATGAACTTTCTGTCTGTTGAATTGAATTGCATAAAGGGAGGGTCATTCTTCTACCCCTTGAAAGGATGCTTGAATTAATGCCACTATCCCCTAGGGTCATGGTAGAACACCAAGCTGGCCAATCCCATTTCATTTGATGGGGAATGTTATCTAGGAAATCCATTTAGGTCAGTGCAATAAAGCAGCTTTTAGGTACAAAATGGGTGAAGCCAAGAACTTGATCCTCAAATTCTTATGCTTCTTTTCACTGTCAGTAACATTATCTCCTTCAATTATCCACTGAAACAATCAGAAGAGTGGAATTGACCATGATTTAATTTGTACACCAATTAAAATAAGTTCATATCAGAATTCAGATCAATTCAGTTGAAATCAATTAGATTATATAGTTAATTGTTAATTCAATGCAAAGTTTTCTAGGATCCTTATCTTCTGTCTGAGTATAATGTGATTGTGTATGACATGTTTACAACGAAATGGTACAGGAGATAGATTGCTAGGATTTCTTTATTCAAATCTAGCCTCAGTTGCTTACTATCAGTGTGACCTTTGGCATGTCATTTAAGCTCCATTTGCCTCAGTTTCCTCAATTGTAAAATGAGGTGAAGAGCAAATGGAATGGGATTTATAAAGGCACTATATAAATGCTAGCTATTATTAATATTTTAATATGAGTTCAAAATATTTTTAAGGGTATCACTTTTTTTTCTAGAGAAATTTTCTAGTCAAATAACTAAGACATTCCCAATGGTCAGGTTTTTTTTTTTTAAACGTAGGCAGGAACCTCAATCATGTTTACCTGCATAAATCCTCTTGACCTTATTTCTCCATTTTCACTCATGGCTAAACATGGATTGATTTAGATTTAGATTGATTCAGAAGGATGGAATCTCAGATTTTGGATTTCATATACTCCAAGATTATTAGAGAGCTGCAAAGAACCATCAATATCATTTAATTTACTTTACAGAAGAGAAAAAGGTACTCAGAGAGGTGAAAAGATTTGCCTGAGATTAGTGACACAGTTGGACCAGAATCCAAGTCTCCATATAGTTTCTCATGTGCCATTCAACCTATAGAGATGAAATTATAGATATTTGTGATCAGCAAGTGTTACTGTGGAGAGCAAAGCTGGCTAGCTGACAGTTGGTTTCTCATTCTCCTTCCTTCCTTGGAAAGGTGCATGACTCCCCACCCACAGGGGCTGGCTCAGTCAGGCATTTCCCTTTAGGTATCAGCCTCTATTCCTCTCCTCCCTTTGTTTCTGTCAAAAGACTACAGGGAGGTCTCTTATAGGGAGAATTTATAAAATTGTTCCAATTTTATATAATTCAATAATTCAAATTATTCATATACAGAAAGGAAACAAAAACATGTTAGTGTTGCCTCAGGAAACCCTAACCTCTAATCCTTAATGGAAGGCCTCCTTGTAAAGTTAAATAAACAGTGTTTTCTTATTTCCTTCTTCTCTGACTTCAACTAAAGACACATACAAGACAATTGAGAATAAGCTCAGATCCTAGTCCTGATTCTACTTCTGGCTCTGCCTTTTGACCTCTAGGAATGTGATCATGGGCATACCATTCAACTTTACTACATATTTTTCTGTTTTTATTTATTTTTTAACAATGGGGACAATGATACCCCCCCCCCCCCACCTCACTGAATTGTTATCAGGGTTAAAAATAATATAGGTAAAATAAACTATTAACTTCTGTTCTAAATTAATGTTGGTTGGCATTTACTTCTGTTGGAAAAATACTGGTTTACCAGTTCATTTGACATATCATATAAGTCATATCTTTATGAATATTCAACTTTTGCTGCTACTAAGCTGCCATCTTGGCTCTGCTTCCCATTTTGTGAATATTCAAGAAAATATCCTAGACATCTGAAGAGTGGATAATGTGTATCAAAAACTATTGGAAAAGAGATTTGGAACTGCAATGCCACAATCATGGGTTAGTTACCACCTATATTTCCTTAAATCAGCAATAGATGATGGCAAACTATTTGCCATCAATTTTCTAGTATTTACATAAAAATTCTAACATTGTTAGCATATAAATGCTTGGCATTTGTGAGATGACCAAGGGCATTTCCACATTGATGTCTGGCAAAATGTGAATGAACTAGACTTTTGTGTGTGACAGTTCTCAAAGGATTAGTGAAAAATGGAAGCCATTTTGGCTTACCCACAATTAAGAGATATACTATGGATTCCACTTAAACAAAAATCTTGTGCTTATTTCTCATGATTTTTAGTTGAAATCATAATGGCTTCATTGTGGGTAGTTAGAAGAACCAGCTTTAAGTACCAGTTTTACAATGTGGACAAATAATTTCATTTTTCTAAATCCATTTTCTCATTTGTAATTACATGAGAAAATGTTTTCTAAATTGCAAAGTGCTTTAGAAATGTGAATAATCATTTTTGTCATTGTTATACAGGTCATATCATGAGAATCTAACATCACAGAACAGGAAAGGGCCAAAGAAATGTGTAGGAGATCATTCTAGGCTTAAAAAAAAAAAAACCTTTTAAAAGATAGTGTGATAGAGTATTGAAATAAGAGATAGAAGACTTGGGTTCTAATCTTGGTTCAGCCCTGTGTGATTTCTATTATGTGTGGATAAAGTGCTTAATAAATATTTGTTGAATGGAATTAAAGTTCATCTCACTGTGCCCCAGTTTCCTTATCTGTAAAATGAGAGGGGCAGTCTCAATGATCTTTAGGCTTCCTGCTTGCTTTAAAACAAACACGTGGCTTTCTTTGAGTGGATCATTTATTTATGTGCCCGTTAATTTGTAACTAGTGCTGAGCAACATAATGATCTCAATTCCTTTGAAAGAGAGCTGATGGACTCAATATAGATGGAAGCATTTTTCTCCTTTCTTCTTTCCTTCCTCTGTCTTCTCTCTCTTTTTCTATCTGTTTTTCTGTTTCCTAATAGTCTCTTGGTGTCACTTTACCAGTCTTTTACTCTCTGTCCTACTTCAAATTTACTGCTGGGGCTGGGAAACCAGTTAAACAAGTTTTGTAAGGATTCTCTGTTACCTTCATGGAGTCATTACTTTTTTTGGGTACAGGTCGCAATTCTCTCACTAAACTTTATTATTCTTGTCTGTCTTTCCATAAATCCTTCAGAAATGAGCCTTTAATGTACTAGAGACCTTCTTTTGTTTTCTAATATCTTTCATCAATACCATTGTAGATATGTAGGCTATTTACTGTTCTTTGTTTTCTTTGCGTGATCTGCTCACCTCTTTTTTATAGTTCTACATATTTGTGATCATGCCTTCATGCTCTTTTTTAATCATCAGGTCACCTCTAAATTTAATTCTTCTGAGATCTGTCATTGTATGATTTTCAGCCAAATCATACTCCTGGGAGAATACTAAAGGTCACACAGGGAGTAAGCATGAGAGGTGTCATTTGAAACCAGGTCCTCTCTGTTCCCATTCCACTGATTTACCATTCCAAGGACCTTGAATTTAAGGAAGGGGTCCTATGGAGTTCAAGAGCTTGATCCAATAATCATAGCAATGTCTTCTACAAAAGGGGACTACTTTAGGAGAGATCAGTGGGGAATTCCTCTTTCCCTTAAACTTTGTACAGCTAGGTAGCATTTATATAGCTAAACTCTGAAGTGGAAAAGGAAACTGAGGCTGAGGGGTTAAATGACTTGCTGGTGTCACACAGCTGGTAAGGGTAAAGCAGGTTTTAACTGAAGTCTTTCCAACTTTGAGTCTATCATTTTATTCACTGTGCCATCTAGCCACCATGACGTTGAGGAGCAATTTTAGTGAGCGTAGTTTTCTCTCTCTCTCTCTTTCTCTCTCTCTCTCTCTCTCTCTCTCATGGTTTCCCTGATGATATTCAGGGAATACTTGAACAGACATTTGCTGTTACATCCATCCTAAAATCTAGGGTTTTAACATGTATGCAATATCTTGAATTGCACTTAAAACTGCTTTTTGTTCTACCTTTGTTGCTGTTAAGTCATTTCAGTCATGTCCAATTCTTCCTTGGCCCCATTTGGGGTTTCTTGCTGGAGATACTGGAGTGTTTTGGCATTTCCTTGCCAGCTCATATTATAGATGAGGAAACTGAGGCAGTTGGGGTTTGGTGACTTGTGCAGTGACACAGCTAATAAGCATCTGAGACTGGACTTGAACTTGGATCTTCTAGACTTTAGGCCAGGAACTCTATCCACCTACCTGTCTATTTGTTCTACCTAGTCAGATGATTTTATAAAATCAACAAAAAATAGAAGCTGTAGGATTTTATTTATAATTTATTCAACAGTAAGATAATGAAGATGTAGTCTCTCCTGTAAGAAATCATCTGTCTGTAAAAACTCATCTTTTCCATTTTTATTCTTTTATCAAAGTTACCCTCTATATGTATATAGAGGACTTTATTCAAGATAAGAATGTGAGTATATAGTTTGGCAACTGCTGACTTTTTTTTTTCAGTCATTAAAGTCAATAAGACTCTCAAAAGGTAGATTCCATAGTTGTTTTTTTTTTTAACTCTTACCTTCCATCTTGGAATCAACACTGAACGCAGAAGAGTAGGAAGGGCTAGGCAATGGGGGTTAAGTGACTTGCCCAGGGTCACCCAGCTGGGAAGTGTCTGAGGTCAGATTTGAACCGAGGACCTCCCATCTCTAGGCCTGGCTCTCAATCCACCGAGCCACCTAGTAGCCCCCTCAAAAGGTAGATTCTATAGTTTTTTAAGAGGAGAGAATAGAGGGAAGCCCCTTCCCACCTCATGGGAATGTTCCAAAATGCTGAGCAGATGGGAAGAGAAGGAAATGAGGCTATGGCATCAGCTGGCCTGGGCCTCAGAGACTTCCTCCTTTTTTTGGTTTGAGGGGTTTCTTGTGAAGGTATGAAGTTGCTAAAAGCCCAACCTCTTCAGAAATAAGATACTGAGTGTAGACTAGCAAGGGGTGCTCTCTCACTATGAAGACCCAGCTTTGAGCACTCACTGACTTTACCTGCCAGGTAAAGAAAGCCCTGGCAGGATTTTTGCCCCAAAGAGAGGAATAGGCTTTTTCTTGTATTCTCTGTCTAAATATATACCCCACCTCTACCTCCAACACATGCAGTAGAGTAGAATTCCAGGGATAATGACTTCAAGAAAGTGTAGATGGGTTCATATGTAGGGTTTCCCAAAAAAGGATTATCAGTGTTGTTTCTAGAAAGGAACTCAATGTACAAAAGAAGTCAGGTATATAAGATAGCCATTTATTTCTTTCACTCTAAAAGAAATACTGAAAATACAAGAAACTCATTGTCACACATTGACAAACAGCTCATAAAAAAGTCATAATTCCTATTGTAGGGTTGATACATCATCAAAATATGAAACATTTTCTGGGGCAGAAGGACAGTTAATTTATTTCTGCTTTAAACTGTCTAACCAACTTCCCCAAGGTCCATATCTTCCATGAGGTCAGTGGATATTTGAGCTCATCTTCCTGCCAGAGGTCAGAATTATAGAAAACTCTCCTGCTGTCAGTCAGCTCCAACAGAGGAAATCAGGAACTCCCACACTCCTGAGAAATCCGTTTTTCATGATCCCTGTTAGTCTCCTGTCTTTAGAGAAAGTAGCACAAAACAGAAGAGGCAGCCAGAGACCTGAGGTCTAGTTTCAGGTTCTCCTAGATGGGCACATGCTCTTTCCATCATGTGTGAGCAGATTCCATAGGATATTTTTTCTTTTTTAAAATAAAAATCCTTACCTTCCATCTTAGAATCAATACTGGGTATTGCTTCTAAGGCAGAAGAGTGGTAAGGGCTAGGCAATGGGGGTCAAGTGACTTGCCCAGGGTCACACAGCTGGGAAGTGTCTGAGGCCAGATTTGAACCTAGGACCTCCCGTCTCTAGGCCTGGCTCTCAATCAACTGAGTCACCCAGCTGCCCCCTCCATAGCTTCTTAAGAGGAGAGAATGAAGGAAAGTCCCTTCCCACCACATAGGAAAATTCTAACATGCTGAACAGAAAGGAAGAGGATGGACAATGGCAATTGTTCCTTTTAATTGGCAATTCACTTCCTTTCTTTTCCCTTTCCATACTCTACTATCCCACCACCTAGGCCTCTTTGCTGTTCTTCATAAATGGAATGCCACATATCAACTTCATGCTGAAAGACTCTTCCTCTTCACCTCCATGGTTCCATGCTGGAAGACTCTTCCTCTTCACCTCCATGGTCCCATGCTGGAAGACTCTTCCTCTTCACCTCCATGGTCCCATGCTGGAAGACTCTTCCTCCTCACCTCCATATTTTCTTGCTGGAATTCTCTTCTTCCCACTTCCATGTTCCCATGCTGCAATGTTCTTTCTCCTCACTTCCATGTTCCCATGCTGCAATGTTCTTCCTTCTCACCTCTACCTCCTTGTTTCTAGTATTATTTTGAGATTCAGCTAAAATCCCAGTCTTGAAAGAGACTTATCCTTTTGTCTTCCTTTTGACATTACCTTCCATTTCCACTGCATATATCTTCAATAAAAATACTTATTTACAGGTCCTCTCTTCCATTAGAATGTGATCTTTTTGAGGACAGGGATTGCACATTTTTTCTTCTTCATTGCATTCACAGAATTTAGCACAGTGTCTGGCAAGTGGTAAATGTTTAATAAAAACAATGAAATCCACTTTTATTAAGCCCTTCTCCCAAAGTAGAAGTAATTTAGTCTTCTCAAACTAAGGAAAGCTATCGTGAGTGGCATAGCAACAATATGAGTTATAGTCATTATCAGCATTGGCAAAGGTTTTCAGGTTCGTGTGCCCAAACTGCAACTCAAGCTGCCTGTGAGCAACTCTCCCCTTTACCCCACATAGTGGAGGGAGGAAGTGCTGGCTTTGGGCAGCTGGACAAAATGTCCTCTAGGTGTTAAAAATAGGAGGTTGGAGCAGCTCCTCCCCCTGCGAGCTTGGCAGGCATGTCAATACTTAGTCAATGCTGGTCTGTATTCTCAGCCTCACACTTGTTGGTTCCTAGCAAGTGGGCATTTTTTTCCTTAATTGTTAACAAAAAATAAATAGAGGAATGAATAAGCTCAGGCTCATGTATTGTACTATAAAAAGAGGTCTTTAATAGAACTTAATATGTATGAACACACTCTTATCTAGTCTAAATTTTACAGATAATTACAAATTATATATGTCTTTGAAATGACTAGGATGTGTATTTTAACGTTTAAAAGTAATTTTCTATCTGGGAGCGCTTGTCTGAATCACCCATAAAATGTTTTAGCAATATTTTTAGACAACATCCATGAGGAATGAAAATGGAGGTAGGTTAAGAATAAGACCTATTGACCTAAGACATTGCTTTTAAAAAATGATTGCTGATGACAAAAATAAGTATGAGTAACAACAACAACAACAACAATCCTAAACCCATGTTACGTTTTCAGCATTTTTTGTGTGTTTTGAAAGTCAACTCTAGAGTACAATAATAGAAGGTCAGAGACAGCTTTGTGAATTTTGGATTAGGCCCTTTGCCAGATTGTTGTGTTATCATTATACAGATGCCCTTTCTGGTCAACGGAACCAGAAATGCAATAACTCTGAAAAGAGAATGCCCGTAGACATTGCAGGTTACTAAGTGTCTATGGCCTTTGGTCCTATAGAGTTTTAGCAGGATTACATAAGATAATAGATGTTCTTGCCAACTTGCAAGGTCATCTTCATTTTTTTTTTGGTTAAAACCCAAGTCATCAAAAATCTATAAACCCTACTCAGAGTGAAAATGAATTTCTAGGTGACACCAAGAAAATGTCTATTTTTAAAAAAGTGTTTAGAGTCTGTATTCCCCATTTCATTTGCCATTTCTGGTAGCTAGCTAGTTGACAAATTTCAGGTGAAAGGAGAGGTTTTAAATTCATATGGTTCATAATGCCTCTCTAACTTTGAAAAAATGAGAACTTTTCTGGCTATATAATTTTCAGAATATTTAGTGTTCCAACTGCAACATAACATAACACATAGATACAAAATTTCCTGGTCAAACAATTTTCTATAAGTTTGAAGTTTCTATGTATTTACATAAATGCACATATCTACAACATACATGCACACATTAAGTACAAAAATATTTTTCACTTGGCTGAAATGCTTGATCCGTGGGTGTTTGCTTCACTACACTGTTGTCTCTGTTTTTACTATTATTTTATTTCTAAGATGTTTTAATATGAAAGCCTTCTCTGTATTGAATCTGGAAAGTGGAAAAAAGAAAAAATACTTAAATGTGCTGTGGTTTGGTAGCAAAACCAAATTAATTTAATATGATATTTTCTACTCACTTTGTGATTATTTTTTTAATCTCTCGTGCTTCTTCTTCATTTAATTTTTGAAGGATTGATTCCAAGAGAGAAAGGTGACAGTGAATATATTCAGCCACCTAAGAATGGGAGACAAAAATAAAGCAAGTTTATAAGAAGCATTGAGTCCCAAAGAAAGCAAAGAAAGATTCCAGATGATGCAGTCTCATACATCACTGCTGATTTCTTCTTCATCTTGGTCCATAAGGAAAATCCTGGCATTCCTTTGTGAGGGACCCTGTAAAAGCCTATGGAAGAGGGGAATGTCTGTCTTCTTCAGTCGTCTCTTTTCTGAAATGAAAACAAAGATTGATAAACAGGCAAGTTAGGTAAGCAAAATGTGTAATAAGAATGTTAGTGTTAACCATGCAATAAAAAATTTAAATATGAAGAATTCAGCAAAGTATGAGAAGATCTGTATGCAAAGAGAAGTAGCAGATCTTGGAACATTGTATACACAATGGCTTCCTTTATATCACAACTAAAATCACATGTTTTATTGGAAGCCTTTCCCAAACTCTCTAAATTCTGGTTCCTTCTCTATTAATCATTTCCTATTTATCCTGTAACTAGTTTGCTTTGTAAATCTTTTCTTGAATGTTGTCTCCTCAATTAGATTGTAAGCTCCTTTGAGGGCAAGACCTGTGTTTTGCCTTTTTTGTATTTGCCGCCCTTAGCACACTGCCTGGCACATAGTAGGTGCTTAATAAATGTCAACTGATTGATACAACACTAGAAACAGAGAGGACAAAAACAATCCAAATGAAGAAGAGCTGAGAAAATATATCTTTCTCCCTTATTTTTACAGGTGAGGGACTATGATTGGGAAATATTGGACAAGCTTTCAGACTCAGTTGATTTGGGAAGAATTCACTGAACTGCTTTTCTTCTCTTTCTCTTAAAAATCCTTTGTATGTCTTGCTGGGTAGAGGTGGGGGAAAGAGATATGTTAAAAATTAAAGGTATCAATACATTTTAAAAAATGTACAGGTAGAATTATGTGGTTGAATTGAGGGAGAAAGGAACAAATACATTTTCTTTTCTTTTTTTTCCCTTCAATTCATCAACTTCATTGTGAAAATTTAGAAGATAAGAAAGTTGGGGTATTTTCGATGTTGTTTCCTCATCGAAGTGATATAATAAATATTCCTCTATTTAAGAATTAGGAATATTTGTTCTCCCACACCTCCCAGAACTCTTGCTCTTCTTGCTTCCAACCCAGTCCTCACAGCCATCAATAGGGGAAGCAACTCCTGTGGAGGAGGCAGTCGTCTTTGCCACCCACCACCCAACTGCCATTCACAGGGCAGGCAAGCCAGCCTAGTTGAAACAGCCATTACCCTGAGAGGGAAGCAGAAAGCAGCACATGCCAGGCAAGTTAAACCACCTTGATGACCATCTTCCCTTAGACACTATTGCCCAGGACTCAAGATCTTTGGGAATAGTCATGTTTCCATCCTGGTGCCCAAAGCCATCATTCTGCGCAGCAGCCCCTATGGAGATGCAGCCTGGTCACTGCCCCTGGATGGGGCTATAATATAGATCCAACTAATGAAGATCCAGAAAAAAGTTCTTGCTCCCAAATTCCTTGGAATGGTCAAGTGGTTTAACATCAGAAAGGGATAGAATTTTGTCAATGGAAATGACATTTAAGAAAAAACATTAACATCTACTTTGCTGCCCCATCCTAAGGACTTACTTTTCCTCCCTGGGGGAAAAAAGTAGCTATAGTTATGTGTTATTTTGAAGGGAATGATGGTAAGTAGTGGCATCCTTCACTTGTTAAGGGAATGACCAGTTTCAAATTCAGCCGTATTTATAAAATCAAAACTATATCTAACAAAGAGGCATTGGGAAGGTGAGCCTGGAAGGGAGGTGAAAATGAAGGGACAAGGGACCCAAGAGAGTTAGCATTAAGATTCATAAGGCACTTTACAAACATCTCACTTTATAGAGTCAGGGGTTATTATTACCCTCATTTTATAGAAGAGGAAACAAAGGCACCCAGGATGAAATGACTTGCCCAGGATCACACCATAATTAAATGTTTGAGAGAGGATTTGAATGTAATTCTTCCTGGACCCCACGTGCAAGGTTTCATCTATTTGGCTGCTATCTTGGAGGGAGTTTAAGAAGGAGGGGCATACAGCATTGGGTTGACATAAAATAAGAGGACCAATTCAGTTCCCAACTTAAGTCTTCTAAGCTCTGAAGACGAAGACTGGAGTCTGGCATTAGAGATTCCCGGAGGCTGCTGATCCCCATTTGGAGAACAATGTGTTTTACCCTTCAAAAAACACAATAACTAGTTGATATGTACAAAATATGCTCTTGTCTTTTGTATGTTATGAAATCTCTAAGAGTAACTGGAGTTCTATGTTGCCCTAATTATAAAATGGTGGCACAGAAAAGCAGAGTCCTTCCATTTCTAAAAAGTCTTTACCTTTTGTCTTAGAGTTTATATCAAGTATCAGTTCCAAAGCATAAGAGCAATAAGGACTAGGAAATTGGGGGTGTGATATGTTCAAGGTCATATAGCTAAGAAGTGCCTGAGGGTAAATTGGAACCCAGGACCTCTCATCTCTAGGATGCCTCTCTATCTACTGAGCCACTTGGCTGCAATTCCTTAAATTTTTAACAAAATGAAACAATTTTGTCATCTACCTTTCTTAATTGTAAAAAATAAAAACAAAAACAAAAACCCAACACCCTCTAAAAGGTCATATGATTTGAATTATCTCCTTGTCTTACCTCCAGTAGCATAGATTATGTAGAGAGCAAAATCCTGGGGGTTGTTTTCAATCTGTTAAAGAAAAATAAATAGCCATGACCTTCTGTTGTGGAAAAATACTTGGTTAACTTTCATGTGTCAGTGTGGGACTCCATGTGAACTCCAGTGAACTCATCTACTGCTGTCAGGAGAATAAAGAGAAAATCCAAAGAAAACCCAAAAATTAATTTTCTGAATTACCTTCCTGTAATAATAACAATATTTATATGAACCTTAACATTTTTTGCAAAGGACTTTATAGATATTGTCTCATTCCTCACAATAACCTATTTTACAAATGAGGAAACTGAGGCAGAGTCAAGCCCAGGGTTACATAGCTGGATAGTGCCTGAGAGCAGATTTGAAATCTGAAGGTCCTTGCTCCAGCCCCAGTGCTCCATCGCCTAAGCCAGGAAGAACTATTACCAGTTCTCAGAATTTTCAAGAGAAAGGTTTGTTTTTGGTTTTGCTTTTTCTCCATTGGTAAAAATAGGCTTTGTTTTCAATAGAGGTGCAGGGCAAAGGCCAGGTACCTTGGAAGGAAGGAGAAGGACTAGATAGGGAAAAGAAACAGGGTCTTCTTAGTTTATCTTCTGCTCTGACTCCAATTCATTTGGGTACTAAGCTGGAGAAAATCTTAGGAATGTGTAAAACTCAAGCAAGATAGTTCCTAGTAATCCAGGACATTGCCCCACCTAGAAACAAAAGTCCAAAACATTTCCTCTTAGCCTGGGATGTCTCTGCTTGGTTACTAGGATGGGCTAATCCTCCTTATCTCCACCTCTTGGCTTCCCTGGTTTCCTTTAAGGACCAGCTAATATCTCCTCTTCTCTAAGAATACTCCTTTCCAGATACACCTTCAATTGACGGATCATCTCCAGATTTTCCTGAATAAATTTTGTTTGTACATAATTACATGCATGTTGATTCTCTCTTTAGACTGTAAGCTCCTTGAGAGCAATTACTCTCTTTTAGGGAAAGAGAAGGAAAGGGAACATGTATTTATAGAACACCTACTATGTGCTAGACTGCACAAAGTGTACAAATATTTCATTTTATACTTACAGCAACCCTGGCAGACTACAGTTATCTCCATTTAATAGTTGAGGAAACTGAGGCAGGTACAGTCAAGTTACTTGCCCAGAGTCACAGAGTCATCTGAGATTAGATTTGAACTCATGTCTTCCTGACTCTAGGCTGTCCATTGTGCCACCAGCTGCCTCTTTAATACTCTTCACATAGTGCCTGGCTTATAGTAGGCATTTAAAAAATGATTACTGACCAAATAGCAATGATAAAAAATAGTCAGTCTTCTCTCATGTGGGAAAGGTTCTAGCAGGATGGAGATAAAAGAAGACCCCAGAAGCTGGGAGCAGAAATTATTGCTCAGTAGAGATTTTGTACCTAATCACCAAACCACCACATGAGATGGTGAGATCAAGGGATAGTTGAGACTATGTGCCATGAAACCATGTAGCGAATAGGACAGTAACTACATCCAAGGAGAAATAGTTCCATCAAGAGCAATGCCATGGAATTATTAAAAGATATACGTGATCTTGGGTCTGGGGGAGGGAAGGTGGGTACAACTTGCTTCTCCAAGGCCACACAGCTTTCTTTTGCATTTTCCATCTCTATAAGATGCTCACTCTTCCCACCAATGGGGATTTTTTAAGATAGTGGGCCCTATTTGATATTCTATTGTGACTTTTATCACTATGCTATTTTCTTTGAACTAATAATATCCTCTGGGTGATGAGAGGGAAAGTTATTACATTAATAGGGTGCTGTGAATTTTGTAGAATCACAATATAGAGAAAGAGAGACGGACAGAGACTAGAGGATGATTCCCTTAGCCTGGGGTGTCCTAAGTATTAGGGCTGACTTGGGTAATAGCAGAATCTTTTTGAGATTTGAGATTCCCTAAGATTTGCCTGTTATAATCATCTTATACATTTCCCTATAATAAATAGTAGTAAAACCCTTAAAAAAAACACAAAAGTAGATGTGGTTAGATTATTTTTTCAGGTGGCATGGCAAGGACAGAAGGGAAAAAACCACTATCCTTTCCTGTGCATCAGAACTGGGATGGTGGGAAACCTGAAGCCAGAGAACAGAGTGTCAACAGGTCAAGTTCTGAGCTTGCTGGTGGTAGAAATAGTGGTGGAGGGAATTGCACTGGCTTTTGCACCCATGGAACCACCAAAGAGATGGACAAGTGACTTCCAGCCTAGTTCAGCAGGAAAGATTACCTTGAATTTTTGTAGAAGCTGCTTTATGACTTCTTCTGTTCTCATATTACTGTTTATTCTCACTCTGGTTTCATATCCAAAAGCTGGAGTGAAAATTGACGTCTGAAAGGGGGAAATAAACATTAGAGCTTTGTCCTAAAAGCAGTAGCATACCATATAAAATTTTTAGGCATGATTCTTTTATTTGACTCTAGGCCCTGGAGCAATAGTAACAGAAAGTTCTGCATACAAAAATAATAGAATGGATGATGGTCTGAACCTCTGAACATCCGACACAGATTTTTTTTCGACTCCATTATATTAATTGATTTTTTATTTTTACAACACTTTCAGTGCCCAAATATGACTCCCCTCTCCTGTGCAGAGAGCATCCCTTAGTGAATAAAACAAACACAAAAAGTGTGTGTGGGAAGTAATTGACCCAAACTAGCTAACACATCAGTTGAGTGTAATAGTATAACCAATATTTCACACTTACAGACCCCAACTCTGTGAAGAAAGGAAGGAGTTATATTTTCTCATCTCTTCTCTAGGATCTAGCTTGGTGTTTGTACCCATTTATACAAGTAGCCCCTCCTAGGAAATCTATGTGTCTTTCCCATAGGGAATATCATTCATTATTTGTTTAATTCAACCTCAAAAGTCTTCCATATTTCTTTCACATGCCTCAAGTTCCCAGGTCTAATTGAAAACCGTTTTTAGTTTGGTTTCAAATGAGAGAGGAACAAAATGATGCCTCAGGTTAAATTTCTAGGATAGACCAAACTATAGTTAAGGCTAAACTCAATTTCATATTACAGTGCATTGCCAATTGATGTGATATCAGTGACACAAAAGGCACTATCAAGGGGGTATAGAAGCAGAGGAGGTGAGATAATAATTTATTAACAATAAGAAATAAATGATGGGTAGCTTGTATTCTACATAGAGAACTGATGGTTAAGGAGATAGATGATAGAGTACACTGACAGAGAGATGGTGATGGATGGATGGATAGATAGACTGATAAATTTTGCAGGTTGGGATTGTTTTGTTCATTGAATTTATATTCTTGGTATTTAGCATAGTGCTTGGCATTTAGTAGTGTAGCATTTAAAAGAGTGGGAGCCATAAACTGTAATAGTTAAAATGATTGAAGGCTATAAACTGTAGTGATTAAAATGGTGGAAGACTTAAATTGTGATAGATATAAGAGTGGGTGAGTAAATTTGTGACTGTAGAAAATATGTTTTCACTATAGTGTCTTGTTTTTAAATCAATATAAGGTGGTCACCAGGGAAATATTCCCAATTATGAATATACCCAAGTCAACTGGGTTTTATAGAGAATTTAATTAATAATACAATGAGGAATCAAAGAAAGAGAGAGAGAGAGAGAAAAAGGAAATAAATGAGAAAAGAATAGCCCGACCCAGGCAGCCCTGGCCAACCCAGGCCTAAGCCCTAAAAGAAAGGATCCTAATCCTAAAAGAAAGTCCTTAATCACTCACCATAAGATCTGTTCAAGCGAAGATTCAGGGGGACAGAATCTCCCCAGAGGGAGTTCCAGCCAGAGTCAGCCTTCCTTGAGAGACCTCCTTAGAGATTGTCCTTCTCTCAACAACCTCCTTAGAGATTGTCTCTCAAGAGACTATTTTTTCAATAGGCTATCCTTTTCTTATATAGGGGGTTTTCTCCTGTGTCACCTCCCCTAAGTTCTTCCATCTACCAATCACAGTAGATGTTTTCCAAAGGACAGCCCATTCTGAATTCACACCTGAATAGACTAATCCTTTTAGTAATCAGCACCTGAGTAGGCTAGAATCTCTGAGTAAGTTTTTTCCTCTTTGCTCCTTGTAAGTTCACAAGTTGCCTGACCTTTATAGGTACTTAGCACCCCTTTGTATTAATTCTAAAAATAGGCATGGCTTAAGTATGGGTTTAAGTATTTTTCATTGTTCAGCAAGGAGTTTTCTCCCCTAAAGCAGGTTTAAGTACAGTGGAGTAGAGGTCTTCACATTTTTGATCTAAGTAGAGTTCTCACTGTCCAAATGGGGAATAATCCCAATAGGGAATTGTCCCAATGGAGAATTTCCAATGGGGAATTTTTTTAACATTCACAAGTCTGAGAAATTTCAAGATTCACAGTAGTCACTTAATGAATGTTGATTAGTTGATGGGTGTGTGTTGTGGAAAGGAAACTAGAAATAAGTTCTAAACTTTCTGCCACTGTGTTGGAATAAGCAACAGTGGAAATATCAAGAGAGAAGAAATTGTCAAGACTGACAGTTAGTGAGGAAAGGGGCAACTGGGAATGGCAGTTGGGTCTTGTGACTAGCACTTCCTTCCTGTTGGGCTTACTTCCTTCCTGGTGGGGGAAGTGGGTGGAGGTTGTTCAGCCAAGTTGGAGTGATGCCCTTACTTGGTTCAGCCTGAAGATTCAGGACCAATCATCTCTGAAGGTCAGATTTTCTTGTTGCTTGCTGTCTACTGCTAAGATTCTGAATTTGACAAAGCTAGCACAGGTATAGAGTAGACAGGCGTGGGAGAAACCCTCCACCAGCCTGTGAGGCCTGGCCTCAGCTCCAAAGCTGAGGAAAACTCCAACCTTATTTAGGGACCTTCTTCTTCCCTTTACCCCTGATATCTCTCCAATCCAACTGGTTATTAAAACTTTATCTTATTTGAATTAACAGTCAGATAAGTGGGCTATCTTTTCTGGGGCATAGAGGGAGCTGAACATCAGTTCAGTCATTCAACGACAAACAGTTCTTATTGGACCCCTGATACTTCCTCTTGGCAGGGGGCATCTCTCTCCTTTGCCTCACCAAGCAATATTCCCTCTCTTCCTTAAACTCCTCCATTACCTGCTACAAACCTTCTTTATCCCCCATTTTTCCAATTCCCCTTCTTCCTCAATAAATATTACAGTGTATGGATTGCTAGAAGGGAGGAAAGGAGAAAACAAGAGAGTGATAGGAAGGGAAGAGAGAAGGCAAGAAGGGAAAAGGTGAAGAGAGCAGTAAGGAGAAAAGGAGAGAAGGGAGGAAAGGAGAGAACAAGAGAGAGAGGAAGGAAGGAGAAGGCAAGAAGAAGAGAGGTAAAGAGAGAGGGAAAGAAGAAGAGGAGAGAAGGGAGAGGAGGAGACAGAGAAGTGGGGACAAATGGAACAAAGAGTCAAGGATAGAACAGAGGCAGAGATAAGAGTGTGGTCTCCAGATGACTGAGGAGAATCTCCTCTAAGGATTTATAGAAAAAATACAGAATAAATGTTATAGGATGAAAAAGTTTGGATTGATTTTGCTCTATACTGGTAGAAGAAGTGTCCTTGCTCTTGAGCTAGGAGAAGACTGTCTAATATAAGCTCCTCATTTTACAGATGGAGAAACTGAGGACTGGAGTAGGGTAATTCTGTAAGTGGTCACATCCCTATCTCTAGTTTTATGACATTCCAAGGCATCTTGGTTGTCATTGGATCAGACACTCCTTTTATTAGCATGATCAATATGTAAATAATCATATATGCAGTTAGTTATAGCCTGGGTGCTCAGTATGACATTCTCATATTCTATACTACTTATAATTAGGAAATAATGCACATTATTTCTTATTGATTTTGTACATAGCTTGTTTGTATGAATTTATTTGCATGTTTTTTTTTCTTTGTATCCCTGGCTCTTAGCAGAGCATATGACATACAGGTAGGTGCTTAATAATTGTTTATTGGCCTACTGAGTTCTTCTGGCTAAGGCAGAATGTTTTGCCTTGGTAGTTTTTGCCTCACAGAGGCAGTTCAATGAATTCTATAGAATATTGTACCTGGAGCTAGAAACATCTCAGTTCAAATGCTGATTTATGCCATTTACTAGCTGTGTGACTCTGGACAAGGCTGTCTAATCCTTAGTTTCCTTATCTGGAAAATGAGGAGATTAAGCTCAATGATTTTTAGGTCTTTTCCAGCTCTAAATCTATGATCCATGGTTCCCTATAGATGGGAGTATGACTTAAAGAGATCATGTTGCTGTTTTCCCTGTTTGTTATACACATCATCTCTCAAGTCTCTTTCAATGCAGGCAGGGAGGAAAATATTTTTGCAAACCTGAAAGGTCATTAGGCTGGGAGCTCCTTAAGAGCAGGGAGAGTGTTTTTCCATTCTTTGTATTCCCGGTGCTTATAATAGTGCCTGGCACATAGTAGGAGTTTAATGGATGCTGATTGACTGAAATTGCTCTATAAATGCCACCAAATATTATACAAATGGTAAAATGGTTGGAGCTATAACAGATGACCATTGGAATTCTTAGAGGATTAAATGGAAAAAAAATTGGAGAAACATTTCTGAACTAGGAGAAAGTTGAGCTTGATAAAAAAAAAATCAAAGGAAAATGGAAGGGAAATTTCCATTCCTCTGTTCTTCAGACGCCACACCATTTGTCTCCTTCTAAGGGGAGAAGGAGAAGGAGTCAGGCAGCTGGGAAATACTAATAAATATCTATACCCTTGGAAATTAGTTTTTGTTCTCCATGCCTTTAATAAAATGAGGTCTTCCCAGTGTGGGAGAGACTAGGAATAGATCAACACCTCACACCCTACACCAAGATAAATTCAAAATGGGTGAGTGACTTAAACATAAAGAAGGAAACCATAAGTAAATTGGGTAAACATAGAATAGTATACATGTCAGACCTTTGGGAGGGGAAAGGCTTTAAAACCAAGCAAGATATAGAAAGAATCACAAAATGTAAAATAAATAATTTTGACTACATCAAACTAAAAAGCTTTTGTACAAACAAAACCAATATAACTAAAATCAGAAGGGAAACAACAAATTGGGAAAAAATCTTCATAGAAACCTCTGACAAAGGTTTAATTACTCATATTTATAATGAGCTAAATCAATTGTACAAAAAATCAAGCCATTCTCCAATTGATAAATGGGCAAGGGAAATGGATAGGCAGTTCTCAGATAAAGAAATCAAAACTATTAACAAGCACATGAAGAAGTGTTCTACATCTCTTATAATCAGAGAGATGCAAATCAAAACAACTCTGAGGTATCACCTCACACCTAGCAGATTGGCTAACATAACAGCAAAGGAAAGTAATGAATGCTGGAGGGGATGTGGCAAAATAGGGACATTAATTCATTGCTGGTGGAGCTGTGAACTGATCCAACCATTCTGGAGGGCAATTTGGAACTATGCCCAAAGGGCGACAAAAGAATATCTACCCTTTGACCCAGCCATAGCACTGCTGGGTCTGTACCCCAAAGAGATAATGGACACAAAGACTTGTACAAAAATATTCATAGCTGCGCTCTTTGTGGTGGCCCAAAACTGGAAAACGAGGGGATGCCCATCAATTGGGGAATGGCTGAACAAACTGTGGTATATGTTGGTGATGGAGTACTATTGTGCTAAAAGGAATAATAAAGTGGAGAAGTTCCATGGAGACTGGAACAACCTCCAGGAAGTGATGCAGAGCGAGAGGAGCAGAACCAGGAGAACATTGTACACAGAGACTAATACACTGTGGTATAATCGAACGTAATGGACTTCTCCATTAGTGGCGGTGTAATGTCCCTGAACAACTTGCAGGGATCCAGGAGAAAAAAACACCATTCATAAGCAAAGGATAAACTATGGGAGTGGAAACACCGAGAAAAAGCAACTGCCTGAATACAGAGGTTGAGGGGACATGACAGAGGATAGACTCTAAATGAACACTCTAATGCAAATACTATCAACAAAGCAATGGGTTCAAATCAAGAAAACATCTAATGCCCAGTGGACTTACGCGTCGGCTATGGGGGGTGGGGGTGGGGGAGGAAAAGAAAATGATCTATGTCTTTAACGAATAATGCTTGGAAATGATCAAATAAAATATATTTAAAAAAAAAATAAAATGAGGTCTTCCCCCCACCCCCAAGTATTTGGTAAAAATTATATTCCAAAGTAGGACAACATTTACTTATTTATTTATAGTAAAAACAGTTTAAAAATAATGTTGAAAGACTTTAGGAACCCTGATCAACACAATTATCTCTCATGATTCCAGATGATCAATGATAGAACTTACTATATCATCCATGGCAGAGGAATGAGGGACACAGGGTATAGAATGAAATATGTGCTTTGGAAATGGCAGTATAGGAATTTGTTTTGCTTGAATATGAATAGTTGTTTTATAGACTTTCCTTTAACTCTCTCCTTACCCTTTCTTTTCTCCTTCCCTTGCCTTTCCTTCCATCAAATGGGAGAAGAGAGGAATTGGGTAGGAGAGAAAGTTTATTTTGAGATTAAATATATAAAAGTCAATCCCCTTACAATCTTGAATGCCCCATACTTCACAACCCCTTTTCTGCCAATTGATTTTTAACTTACCTCATGATTATAGAAGTGGCCGTTAATAGACACCCTGTGCTTCTGTTGATCTCTCCTCTGTATCTTGCCAAGGTTTACCTTCTTTCTCACCAATGTTGCTTCACTCATTGTTCTGTATAGCATGGGAGAGTCTGGTTCATCTTTCATCTGAGGCCTCAGGGTGCTGCTGTTATAAGATACATAATCTAAGAAGAATTGATGATTATTAGATTGTGTCCACATTCTCTTGCTTTTTGGGTTATTCCTGGATTCCCTCTGGGAAACTGTTAAAATAAGGGATATTCTGAGGGATGATTTAGGTTGTTAATGTTCTGCAGATGGCCAAGCAGAAAGTGGTAACCAGTCTGCCCATATCATTCAATTTAAGTGAATTTCAGAAAAAAAAAAGGATAACATGGAGTCAGTAAGGCTGAGTAGCTATTCCTGCTCTTCTGAAAAGGCAGAGACTGGGTCTGCATCCTAGGCTGTTTCAATAGGTAACCAGGTAAATATTGGGGGTGAACGCTTGATGATGAACCCGAGAGGAGGTGATGGCACCAAAGGAATGACAGAGAGGAGCTGCAGAAGATTAAAAAAAATCAGTTGATAGTTGAAGGAGCAAACTATGATATGGGTAGGTGAGACACCCATCCCATGTATGTCACTAGTAGAAAAGTGGTCTATCATTAACTGACCCCATTCATGTTTAACTCTTATTTCCATTCTCCCCAAGAAAAGGGAGGACTAAAGGGGAAAGAAGTTAATTCAGTTTCCAAGAGAGATAGCTAGCATTTCAGTTGAATGATTCCCCAATTAATTTCTATCATTTCCTTGTTTCAAAACTCATTCTGAAGTTGAGTGGCACAGCATATAGAGCACCTGGGCTGGAATTGTAAATACCTGGGTTCAAATCTGCCCTCAGACACTTCCTGGCTGTATGACCCTGGGAAAGTCATTTAACCCCAATTACTCTTACTCTTCTGTCTTAGAATTGTTCCTAACACAGAAAGGATGTATTAAAAAAAATAATAAAATGTCATTCCTACTTGATATTAAAAAAAAGGTTTCAGGACTTCGATCTTTAATAGCATAATTTTCATAATGATGTAATTGGTAGAGGGAGGAGATTTGTTTCCCCTTCCAGTAGAAGAAAGATGGAGAGGAAAGCCCTGGAGCCAACAAGAAAGAGAGACTATATGAATTCAGATTAGTCCTTAGCAATAGATTTATCAAGACTTCTTATATGGAAAATTGAGCTAAAGAAAAGCCCATAAACACTGAAGAGTGAACCCATCATTCTCTGTAAATGAGGTTCTGAGACATGTTGCAATTCAGTGTTGCTTGGATCTAATCTTTCATGTTCTTTGCTTTTAAAGTTATAATGTCCTAATAAGTTTAAGGTTTGTATATTACAGTCTGTTGCCAGATCTGTTCCTTCCCCTTTCTTTGTATCTTGTTCCACTGTTCCAAAAATTTTCTCTCTAATCTCTTACATCATTATCTAATTGGATTTCTTCCTCTATCTGCTCTTTCCTTTTATTTTGTGCTTTTGGACCTCCAAATTCCATTTGCATTCAGTCTCCTTCATTTTCATTTTCCCCATTTCCTTTCCCATTTTCCCTTTTTGATGTTACCCCATATACCTGGCTTCATAACTGACATTGTTTAGCAGTTCCTGAAACTACTTGTGAATAATGTGCTTTTGCTCCTTGTTAGATATATCTCTCCATGATTTCTAAATCTGGTGCTTACAATGAATTCTTGCAATTACAATTGCAACAGTCTGTGTATTATTGTTATACTTTAGATTGCTTTTCCAGGACCTCTTTTTATTGTTAGCTTGGACTAATTGTACCTTTAAATAGCATTCTCAAACAATGTGTCCCAATTTTCCACATAAGAAACATTTGGGTACATTTCTCATTTGATTGTTTTGTGTATAATTTCTTGTGGGTTTGTATGACTACAGAGTGGCTAGATTTTTTATTTGCTCAATTTCTTTTTGTTTAATTGTGCTGTCTGCCTCCTTAAGCTTGGTTTTAAGCTCTTTTATTATTTCATCCTTTTCATTTAGGATTTCTTTATGACCTATGAATATGTAAATTGCAGTTTTTCTTAAATCTTCCAGACTTAGTGTTTCCCAGTCTGGACACTGAAGTTTAAAAATATGATCTAATTTCACAAACTGTCTCCTTATATATTGGAGATTTTGTTCTGTTAAATTTTCAAAGCCAAGCACATCCTCTACTACTACTTCAGTCACCCTGTCAAGGAATTTTGATGGATGTTCCCCACTCTCTTTCTCAATTTCTCAAATTGTCCCCAAGTATCTGGCCTTTTTGAAAAACTTTTCATTGTCTCTAATAGATCTTCTCTGGCCTTTTTTAGATAATGCAGATTTTCATTATTAGATAACTCTAAGTCTGTTCCTTCCTCTGGCCATCATGTTACATTTGGATTATTTCTAGTTTCATCAATGAATTGTTGCTTTTCCTTTTTTGAAAATAATTCTGAGAGAAGAATTTCAGTGTCCTGGAAATTTGGATCATAAAGCCTAATTACTCTTTTAAATTCTTTCAAGCATCGCACAGGCTCTGAAAACCAGGAAGGCATCCTTTTTTTTTTCAGACTTTCAAGGTCTGCTACTGTAAACAGCTTATGTGTTTTCATATGAATTATGCCGCTATCTGGTTGTAGGCTTGTTTGATCTTTTAGTGGCAATATTGGTATTCCCCCTTCAGCCCAATCTGTCTTTTCTTGCTCAGCTATATTGTTATTTTTAGGCATGTTTTGTTGTATGTTAATATCTTTGTAACTTTGTTTCTCCTCAGCTGCTTATCATTTTTTTTAGTTGTGTCATCTCCTCCCTCATGGCTAAAGCCATCACTGCCATTTCATTGTCTTTTGCTTTTCCCCCATAAATTAGATGCACACCTTTTTTTTTCAGGGCACAGTATAATTGGATTAAGGAGAATAATGCTCCAGCATATGTGGGAATGAATGAAATCAAGTGATCGACACTAATTTTCAGTCATTGAAAACTTTCATAGATGTTAAACAGAAAATAAACATAATCTGGAATCTTGACAAAAAATAAATTGTAAACCTTATTAAAAGGAATGTCCAATCAAAGCTAGATAACCCATGGCAAGTAATAATTTCTTTTCCATCTTGTATCTTGAAAAGTCAATTGCAAAGGAAAAAAAAGTGTTTTTTTTTAAAAGTCTGGCCCTTTAAGATCCTTCCTCTCTTCAGAAGGAATGGTTTCTTATTGGTTGTGGTGTTGCTAGGCAGATTAGCTGCACTCAACACTGCTCTCAAAATGGCTGCTTTCCACAGTCACACAGGCTTTTGAAATGTATGTAGGCCTGATTTCTCTGAAACTTCCCTGACACCTTCAACTGCCTTCTTCTTCCCAAATTTTTGGCAAAAATAGCCTGGAAAACCTAGCTGGCTCTGCCAAAACTGTAATATTTAAAGGATTGTAGAGATTGAAGAGGTACAGAGGATATGGAAGGTTTTGTAACAGGGAATGGAGGAGTTGAAGAGATAGAGGGAATTTGGATGCTGGTGAGGTAAAAGGAGAGAGTTACCCCCAGCTGAGAGGCTATCTTTGAAAAGTGGGGTTCCTGAGAAATGGGCCAACAATGATAGCCTGAGGGGATGTCTTCTCTATTGATTAATGTTGAAGATACCCCAGAACAGGTAAACATGGACCCCCTCTGAGGGATAAACCTCCCCCCAGACCGAGGTCACCCAGATTCAATAAGGACCATTTATTGTTGAATGGCTATCCTTAGGTTCTGCTCCCTCTTCGTCCCCCTGAAATGATAGTCCTCTTATCTGACTGGGGTTTATTTAAATAAAGATGAATTTTAATAACAAGTTTGGATTGGGAAGATATCAGGGAAGAGGGAATTGGGATTTCCCTAGATTGGGTCTGAGTCTCTCTCAGCTTTTGAGCTGAAGCCAGGCCTCACAGGCTGGTGGAGGGTTTCTTTTATTCCTGTCTATGCTAATCTATGCTAGTTTTCTTAAGTTCAAAGTCCTTAGCAGTAGACAGCAAGAGGAAAAAAAGGTTCTGACCTTCAGAGCTGGTTGGGCCTGTCTTTTTGGGCTGACACTCCTAAAGATAAACCTTACAGTTCAAACCTCTTCCTTTAAATTCTTTTGTTTGATGACAGGATCACAGGAATCTAGGTAGACTACACAGTTGGGACAATCAAGAATAGAGGAATTTCTACCCAGAGACAGGGAGAGAGCACTCTTTCCAGTCCCAGGAAATGAGTCCTCTAGATCAACTGTAACTCTCCAAGTTTCCCTTCCCCCACCAACTGTCATTCTTGTCAATATCTTCTCTCTAACATTCCAACTGTTATTTGTTCCACTGGAGTGGTAGAAAGTCCAAAATTTGCTTCAGTTTTCCTTTCCACACCTATGGGTTTTCATTATACACATGAATTCTATTACTCAAGAGATCTGTCCCATGTGGGACAGCTCTGTTAGATGTCTGATCTCCTTTACATGTGGGAGTTGTCCTCCATATTATTTTAAAAATAAACTTTTATTGATTTTTTAATATTACTTTACTTTCTCCCTATATCTATCTCCTTCTTGCTCACAGAGAGCCATCCCATCTTTCAAACAATATCTTAAAAGATAAAAATTTGGGATCCTCCCAAATGTCAAACCACCACCATCAAACAAAAGTCATAAATACTAGTTTACATTGGCATAGAATGTTTTCCTTTCCAAATTATTTTACACATATGCATATATTATGAGACCAAAGGATAAAGGTGGTTTCCAAGTAAATCTTTTGGAGGTAATGCATAAAAAGACAGATTGCAGAGAATCCATTAGTCATTGGTTCCAAGGAATACCACATATACCAAGAAAGATGTTGACACTGACCTTCCTGGGGATCCTCGACTTTGTCCACAGCACTCTGTTTCCTCTCCAGCTCGCTAATGCGATAGAGGTCATCAAACTCTCCCCAGCGGGTCATGCCCCTGAAATGAAGCATTCGTTATATCAGTGACATCTCTGGCAGCTATAATAGCTTGTGCTGAGGGACACTCCACCCAGGGGCCACACCTTCAGGTGGGTACATATTTTGTGGGTCTTAATTGTGTTAAGAAACACCAATAAAGAGTCCCTGAAGGTAGGGAGGGCACGACAATAAGACAGGTTAAAGAAGAAGTGCAAGGCTAGGTTCAGATGGAAGGAGGCGTCAACAACTGTTGTAAATATTACTTATAACCCTTGACCAGTGGCATTAGCCAATGGCATAGCCATTGATAGGAAAAAAATGTCAATGTTTTGTTGGGGACTAGCTCTGAGATTTCATGGGTAGACAGTACCCTGACGGGTGCTGTGAACTCCTCATGAACTAATTCCCTCTGCCAATGCTGATTGGTGCCTATGCAATTTTCACACTTACTAAATGCTTTTATACAAGCTTGTTGTCACATTCTATACTTTAATATCATGAAGACTTGCCAAGGAGCATTAAGAGATTAAATGCCTTGTCCAGGAGCACATAGTCAATATGTCTCAGTGGTGGGTTTGAACTCAGCTCTCTCTAGGTCTGAGGCTGGCTTTCTATCCATTATCCCATGGTACCCCTACCATACACAGTAAAATACTCTCCATAAACAGGTCCATTATAGTTTGAACACATGATTACTCATGTAAGGTCCAAGGGACAGATGAATCTAAATGAATTGGACAATGTTGTAATCTTGGATTGAGCTGTTCTTAGCAAAATACATCTGGAAGAAGATCAGAAATTGTGCTACAAGCGTGAGGGCAGCTGGGTGGCTCAGTGGATAGAGAGTCAGGTCTAAATATGGGAGGTCTTGGGTTCAAATCTGACCTCAGACACTTCCCAGCTGTGTGACCCTGGGAAAGTCCCTTAACCCCCATTGCCTAGCCCTTACCACTCTTCTGCCTTGGAACCAATACACACTATTGATTCTAAAACGGAAGGTAAGGGGTTAAAATATCAGCTCCCTGGGGGCAGCAATGGCATTATTTTTACCTTTTTAGGTACAGCACCTAGCACAGTACATGGCACAAAGTATTTATTTATTACAGGCTGGTTGATTAATTGATTTATGCCATGATAAAATGATTCCCTAGAAAAAAAGATTTATATATCTGAGCAAGAGAGGAGCCTTTAATGAATAACAGAGCAGCAGATAATGCTATTATCTAATATTATCTAATATATTATCTAATATTATCTAATGCTATTGCTACCCTTGAGACAGGGAATGAGGAGAATGTGAGGGTGGAGGTAAGGCTGTGGAGCGTGGATGTGTGGAGCATGATGGTGACTGGATAGTACTGACCAAGACTGGGCTATCTGCTCTGCTTATTCTCCTAGAAGCAGTTATTGTGGGTCATCACATTGCTGCTACACACTCCTAGAAGTCAACCACATCCTTTCTTATCTAACCCTTCTTCATCTTGTCCATTGTGTCTGCACTCTTCAAGGAAACATGGAAAGCTCAGTCTTCAGAGCATCCATCTTCCTCAGTTTATACTTTCATCCTCCTTGCCAGAGTGGACATGATGAGTGACTCCATTGTAGGCTCTAGTTCTGAGCCTAAGGTTGCAATATGGCAGTGTGTGTGTGGGTAGATTCTGGGCTAAAGAAGGGAATAGATGGCAGAGACAAAGCTGAATCTCCTGTGACCATCGCTGCCTCTGAACTCATGGCCCAAAGCTTTGAGTTAGATGCTGGCTGCTTCACGGGAATCTCTAGAAGCCTTCTAAGAGACCTGATAGTGACTCCTGACTCTAGTCTGGGGCCATCATGATTCTCTCAAAACTCTCAGAGTCCTACATGTCAGGCTCCTCTTCTGCCCCTCGTCTTCCCCCAGACTCAATGACTGGTCTTTTCTGTCCCCACTCATGAATGCCTTCAGCAGTCCTACTTTGTAAAACTCCTTTTCCTAGAAGACTTCCTACCAAGAGAAGTCCACTTCTGGGGGCGCCAGTGGTTTGTAACCAGATACCTGGTATCCTTGGAAATGAGTGAATAGGAATAAAGTTCTAGGGACTTTGATCCATATTAGGATGCTACCATCCATGACATAGTAGAGAAAATGCTGGAAGAATGAATGACTTGGTTTTTAATATGGCCTCAGAAGTATATAAAATTTAGAGGCAGCTAGGGAGTACAGTGGATAGAGTGCCAGTCAGGAGAATCTGGGTTTAAATCTGGCCTCAGATACTTTTTAGCTTTGTGACCCTGGGCAAGTAACCGAATCCTAATTACTTAGCCTTTACCACTCTTCTCTGTTAGAATTCATACTAAGACAGAAGGTAAGGGGTCTTTAAAAAAAAAAAAAGTATATGAACCTGGACAAGCCACTTCACTTTTTTTTAGTCTCAGTTGCCTCATCCTTAAAATGGGGATAATAAGAACTCCTGCCTCCACAAGTTTTCTGTGAAATTCAAAGCCACAAATTTTAGAATAGAGTCAGGGTGGTAGATGCACATATAATGACAATAGTGAGGCAGAATGACTGAAAACTGTAAACTTCAATTATAAGAACCCCAAGCAAAGAAACTCCCAAAAGCCTTTAGTGTTGGACCATTTAACAGAGTGGAAAATAATAGTCTGATATACTTCAACATGCCTTGAGGCCAATAGACTACATAAAAGTTCAATAATTAAAGATGGCATTGAATTATCAAAAAGATCAATCAATCCACAAGTATTTATTAAATATCTGCTATGTGCCAGGTACTATAAAGAAAATATTTAAGTACATTCCATATCTCCTGTTTAAGAAGCCAAGACAGTATGCAATAGAGTTTAGAAAAATTTCCCATATACAGTTTTATCCAACACATTTAGAATTTCTGCTTTCTAGAAAAGTGACATGTAAAATATCTTATTTCTCACAAATGCTGGGTAAATTAGGCACTTCTTCATCAACCATCCTTTCTCACCAACGCCCTTTCTCATCCGTTTTGTAACTGAGGTGTAGGAAGGTCAAGAACTTTATAGTAATTGAGCCCCATTCAACACCTGAGTCCCCCGCCCCGGGATTCAGCAACTTTTGTTTCTCTTAATTAATGTGCCGGTTCTTGGCAGGACACAAGGAGTTGTTGGCAAGTGAAATTCTATCATCATCACGGTGGGCCATGGCATATTTACAGCCTCCCATCATCTAGAAGTAACTGAGATGTACAGAAAAGCTGCCTGGGTTCTAGACTTGGCATTCGAGTTTCTCAAAAACATTTTTTGATAAAGATTCTATGGTGTTTGAAAACCTTTCTGTTCAAATTCTTTGCTGTATCATTATCACTTCATAACATTTAAATTGCAGAAATGAGACATTTTGCTAGGCACCTGAATATTTAAAGATTTGCAGTCACTTTGTGGCAATAAATGCTTTCTAAAACATGGGGCGTAGATGATGCTCACTCTCCCTCATTTTGGAGATCTTTAAAGTCAGTGGGCTTTTCATGAATACAGTGAAACTGTGATAGGATTGGTATGCCACAATTCCATGTTAAATGCAGCATGTGTTAGGGTTGTCTATTTCCCCCATCATATATAATGGGGGGACCATTTTTCAAGTACGGATTGCATATTGTGCTTAATGAATGCACCCAATCCTATAAATGCTACAAGATTTGAATGAAGGGTTGAGTACTGGGTAGCTCAGTGGATTGAGAGCCAGGCGTAGAGATGGGAGGTCCTAGGTTCAAATCTGGCCTCAGAACTTCCCAGCTGTGTGACCCTGGGCAAGTCACTTAGCCCCCATTGCCTAGCCCTTACCACTCTTCTGCCTTGGAACCAATACACAGGATTGATTCCAAAACGGAAGGTAAGAGTTTTAAAAAATATATTAAAAAGATTTGCGTGAAATTCACCAAGATTAAAAAAGAATTATTCATTATAATTTAGAATTTGTTCTTCCAAAGCTACTCCTCACCTTCATTTCAGGGGTTTCCTAACAGAGCTAGAAAAAGAGGTCAGTGTCTGATTGACAGCTGGTAACCCTCAATGACATAGAATGATTATTCTCCCTTTAAGAGAGTGGAAAGATTGTCACAACTGGTAGGTAGAGACTATGTGAGGCTCTGCCATAGTATTAATGGAATCTAACAGTTTACTATCTTTGAAAAAAGTCTGAGTGTCTTACACAGATAACTGCCTATGAAATAATTTTTAGATGAATTTCCCAGGGATGCTGAATGAAATGAATAGAACATTACTAAGGTTTTTGTTTCTATAGGGTAAGGACACTAAAAAACACTCAGTTTGGAGATGAAAGGTCCTGTTTGGAATAGAAAATCCCTCTAATAGATAAAATATTTCTAAAGAGATATATTAGTCTCTTGTATTCCTCTTGGGATCAGGTCTAAATATAGTTTGCATTTGTGTAATAATAATAATAATATACATATATATAATATATATATATATGCATATATATATATATGAGATATCTGAGTTATAGCTCACTCACCCCTTCTGGGAGAATAAGGAAGATGACTTGATGGTGGCAAAAGAAGGGACCTGCTTCTCATCTTGTACTTTCAGCTGAATAGGTCTTTGTACTCCCCAAAATATATCCAAAATTCCTTCAATAACTATGTTGTCATCTCCAGCCTAGAGAGAAAAATATTCCACCAATACTCTTTATAATATTCAACAACATATTTGAAAAAATTTAATATTCAAACTATAAAAATAAAATCTGTCAGAAATAATAGTAGAAGGAAAAATTGACAAAAAAAACACTTATTAGGTTTTTCAATTTATTTGCAAAGGATTTTATTGTTTTAGACATTCTTTCATCCTTAATAAGCAGTATGGTAATTTACATGTTGGATTTAAATTAGATTTGTATTGACATCTTTTATTTTTTTTAATTCCTTCTACTATCCTTCTTCTCCCCTATAGCAGAGAACCATCCCATAAGTTACTAAGATACATGCAAGAATGAAGGAAGTACAGCTATAAAGCCAAACTACAAATTATACTCAAAAGAAATGGGAAGAGACGCTATATATAAAAAAATATCCAAAGTAGTTCTTTTTGTAGTGACACAATTGAGGAATAATGGAATAAATTGTGGCATACAAATATGATTTTACTGTAAGACATGAGGAAATAGATTATTTCAGAGACAAGGAAAGACTTGTATGATTGATGTAGAGTAGATCCCCAAAGAACACTTTTTATTATAATATAAAAATAATAAAAATAAATAATTCTGAAGACTCTTTTAAACTGATGAAGAATGAAACAATCAGAATTAAGAGAACAATTCATATAAAGACAGGGGATACAAGGGATAGAGAGCTGAACTTAAGGCCAGGAAGACTTGAATCTGAATTCTGCTTCAGATGGTCAGACTAGTTATGTAGCCCAGCGCATATTACTTTACCTATGAATACCTCAATTTCCTCAACTGTAAAATGGAGATAATAATAGGAACTATCCCCTTGAGTCATTGTGATGAACAAATAGATATTTTAAAGTATTTTTTAAACCTCTAAAACCTTTATTGTTGTTGTTATTATTATTACAATGCTGAAAAGAAAAAACTTTAAAAGCTATAAAAAGTATGCAATGACTATCTGTGATTCCAGAAAGTTGATGATGAAATATGACATTTGCCTCCTGAAAGATGTTGTAGGTAAAGTTAAATATATAATGAGTTTGCAGACTCATAGCAAAAGGGAAGAGTTCTGGAATTCTGGGGAGTGCAGCTGCTGTTGAGGAGAGACAGTTAAGCCTAAGGGCTATGGGTTTTTCCCTCTGGGTAGACCTGAGGAGAATTAGCTGTGGATTTAACTGCTTGGAGTACCCTGTACCTGTTGGTCTTTTGACACCTACTGAAGTGAGCAGAACAAGAACAATTTATACAATTAAGGCAATAGCACAGAAGAGGGGGAAAATCACAGCCATTTTAAGATACTTTAGAACTCTTTGTCAATGCAATGAGAAAACTATGAGTTCAGAAGCATAAAGATTAAACTTTAATTAAACACTCACCTCCTGAAAGAGCTATGATGTACTTAAAATGCAGAAAGAAATACATTTTTGGATATGGTTAATGTAGAAATTTGTTGTGGTAGACTATGAAGATATGTATTGAGAGTTTTTTTAAATTGGGGCAAAATGAGAGACAAAATAATCAAATAATTTATTATTAATAATAGAAACAAATATTATAAGACATACTATTGGTATAGTTTTATGTATTGCATATAAAATATTAACATTATAAATATATTAAATATATATTTATTAGGAAGTAAAATATAAACTTTATTAATAATAACAATAATTGAAAAGTAAAATTAATAAGTGATTTTTAAAAAGTGAAGCTAACCCAGTGAAACCACTCAGTACATGTAAAATCTATGTAATGTTCAATAACTGAATTCCATAATTCCTACCATTGTAAAGACCTCAATTGGGAGTATCTTCCTGTATCTTTTCTTTGAGGCTAGGCTAATATGTAAATGATCACATTAATTTTTTATTGTTTTGCTCCCCTTCTTTCCCCTTTACTCTGTTATAGTCAATATGCATACTGTTTTCTTGGCTCTACTTACTTTGGTCTGCAACAGATTGTGTAAATCTTTCCATGATTCTCTGTATTTATCATGCTCATGATTTATTATTTAAGTATAGTAACATTCCATTCCATGTTGTTCCATTATATTCATGGATCATATACTGTTTAACCATTCTTCAGTCAATGGGCACCTAATTTGTTTCCATTTTTCTCCTTCCACAAAAGGTGCTGCTAGAAATATTTTGTTTTACATAAGGAGTTTTTCCCTTATCAACCACTTCATTGGGGCATATGACTTCTAGTGGAATCTCTGGGTCAAAGGATATAAATGACATTTGAGTTATTTTCTTAGTACAATTCCAAATTGTAGAAAAGAATGACTTAAAAAAAAAAGTTAATTCTCAGTTCCAGTAACATTATATTAGTGTTCCTTGCCTCTCTTTCCATGACCCCGCCAACAGTGACTTTTTAAAAATCTTTATCATCTTTGCAAGTTTGTTAAGTGTGAGATGAAACCAGTTTAGTTTGTCTATTTTGGTTTTTCATATGTTTGCTAATGGTTTGCAATTCTTTTGAGAAATACTTATTGTATCTTTTGACTATTTTTCTTTGGCAAACCTATTTGACTCTCTGTAAACATACATACATATTTCTAGGTGTATACATGTTAGTTGTCTAAATAGCTTGGGTTTTGCTTTTGTTTAAGTTGTTCATGTTGTGTTCTTGACCCCATTTGGGGTTTTCTAGGCAAAGATATTGGAATGGCTCACCATTTTCTTCTACAGGTCATTTTGATAGGTGAGGAACTGAGGCAAACAGGATTAAGTGACTTATTCAGGGTCACATAACTATTACATATCTAAAGCCAAATAAAACCCAGGAATATGAATAAACTCTTTCCCCCTTTCCCTTAAAATTCCCATTATTACAGCAAGATCCAAACTCTTTTGAGTTCTTTGCTTAAAATCAAAAGGGTAATTTACCAGGTCTTTGATGGAACCATGAAATGGTTGAAATTGCAAATTCAAGGATTTTTGTTTTTTTTTTGAGTATCAAGTTAAATTATCTACCAATCCTGTATCTATCTCTCTATAATGTTCTTACCTCACCATATGTAATATGTCGGTTCTTCTGGTCCCCGTAAAAAATATTGTAGGTCTTCAACAAATGATCAAGTTGATCTCTATAAGAAATGGTCATATCAAAATACCATCAGTCTCAATAATGTTGATAATAAAAAGAAGTCATTGAATTGTCATTTCACAAAATGGATGGAATAGAAAAAGATAATTCAATGATTTCTTTCCTCTCAATCCCTCTCTGGGCCCATAGTAGATGACTGACAACTGAAACTTGATTTTAAAAGTAGGAAAGTTTCTTAAAATGTTTGTACCTATGGCATTTCTTAGGTGGGGTGAGTGATAAATGATGAAAATTTCTACCCAAGAAATAAGACTAAAAAATAGTGGGCAGGAGATAGCTACTCTAGAAGAGCTCTCCTGAAAATTCAGAAATTGTTTTATTCAACTGTTCATTCATAGCAAGCGGAACTTGGCAGACATTTGCTAGTTTTCAAAGTGCCTTTAATTTAGCTTAGATATTATCATTTGCTTCCTGGCTTCATCTCTGCCTCTAGGCATTTTCTCTGGCTGTGTCTCTTGCCTTCCATGTTCTCCTTCCTCATCTCTGCCTCCTAGCTTCTTCCTTCAAATGTCACCTAAAATCCCCCGTGTAAGAAGCCTATGTTGTGCTAAGATTATCTCCATTTTATCTAGTATATATCTTGTTTGTACATAGTTGTCTGAATATTGTTTTTTTTCCCCCCAATTAGAACTTGAGTCCTTTGAGAACAGGGGCTGCTTTTACCTTTCTTTGTACTCCCACTGCTTGGCCCATGGCCACTCAATGCTTGTTGGCTGTTGACTGACTCAGAGGTAGATTTTCTGTTTACCTTACTTACAAATCTAGAGAGAGGTATGTGTTTTCTAATTCTTGAAATTCTTGAAATACGAGGAATCAGAATGCATCAATATTTTATATTTATCTCATGTGAAGCTACAGAAAAGGAAAGTTATTGATTGAGATGGCAGATCCTTTGAGTTCAGCCATGCAGAGCTACAAAGCAAATAATCTGATCCAGAATTCTCTTGCACTTCAATTGAATAAACACTAAGAGCCTTTTACTTATAAGATTATAAATGCTAGTGCTATATAATTAAGGTTTTATCCTAAGGGCAATGGGGACCCATTTTTTTATATTTTTGAGCATAAGATTGACAAGGCAAGACCCATGCCTTGGGAAGATTATTTTGTCAGTTGTGGAGTAAGAGCATGGTTTAGAGAGAGGAGAGATGGAAAACAGGGAGACAAATTAGAAGATTATAGAAAGTATGGAAGTGATGCCCTGCCTGACTCAGCCAAAGATTACATTAGCTTTTGAGCCATTATCTCATATTGCTGACTCCTAATTGGCTTTGTATTCCATAACCCCCCCCCCCAACCCCAGATCTTTTTTCCAGACATTCTAAAGATGACTTTCCCAACTGGGATGTATGATGTTGGCCACTAAAACCAAGAACCATGCAATTTCATTTTCATTTGATTCACCTCTAGCTTGTCAAGATGCTTTGCCCATCCCAACCTTGTCATCCAGGTAGTTAATTATCCCTCCCAGTTTTGTGGAATCTGCAAATTTGATAAAGCATACTGTCTCCTCACTCTTACTAATATTCTGTCTTAGAACCTATATTTAGTATCAATTCCAAGATGGAAGGTAAGAGTTAAAAAAGAACCCATGATGGTTACCGTCACAGAGCAGTATACTGCAGCCAGTTTGTATGAGCTCAAAATTTTCAGTGAGAGCATTTATGTCTTAGAAACTGGCAAACCCTACAAATGAGGGCTTGATTTAGTATTTTGTTGATTATTTAGACAAGATCATGATTGAAATGTGAAGAAAATGCTAATAATAATGTGGATTAAACTTAAAAGTAGGTCATATGCACATTTTTCTCCAGAGAGAGCCAGATGTTAAACATTTAGAGACATGCTCCTGTAGGCATTGGGATACAGGACACATAAAGAGATTCAGAATCATTTGATGTCCTAGACCCACTTTGATTCCAAGAGACTGCTCTCTATATGCCCACTCATCATTCCCTAATGCCAAACCTTGAAGTTAAATAAATAACCTATTTTCATTGTATTTTTCTCCACTTGAAATTGATTCTGGGACTCAGGTCTAGCCTCATGTTCAGTCATTTAGTGGGAATGTATTAAATTTTTGTTAAATGATCAAGAATTTCTAAACTAGACATTGATGTTCATAATAGTTATTTGCTGAACTATAAAATTCAAAGTTTTGAATGTATGAATGAGTAAATGAAAGAAAAAGCATCTAATAAGCACTCACTGCAAGACTCTGGGCTAAGTGTTGGGGATCTTACAAGAAAGAATGCAAGACAGCTCCCATCTTCAAAAGGTTTTACTCTAAAAGGGTAATATAGGGCTGTAATGCCCAGGGAGGAGTACATTGGACAAGGATGGCGAGTGGAGCCATAGATAGCTGTATAATAATTATTGGCATTTGGTTCCTCTTTCCAGAGCTAGCGGTGGAAAATATTTGGGCTCCTTGATGTTGTTGTACACCACCCTCCAACCTTACTGAAAATTTGCCACCTCTGGAAAAACTTTCAGCTTGATCAGGCTGTCGCCACACCACTATGAACCATCAGAACAGTTTGGATTGATGTTTCTGAAGTTTTGGCAACAGTTGTATCTTAACTCCAAAATTTCAAAATGATTAAAATCAAAATGACGGGGGGAAATTTAGGGCATTTCAAAGGAAACACGACCTTCAATAAAATCATTTTGTGGCTGCCAGCTGTTTAAAAGCTAGGGATAGGCAATATTTAAAAAAAAAATCTATCGGTTAACCCAAGAAGGTCCCTATCCTTTACCCCTTTTTCTGTGTTGAGTTCTGAGTTTCAAGAATATGCATTAGGTAAAGTGACATGTCACCTTCTCACCACTGTAGCCAATAGAGTGTCAATATCAATAATGCCCCAAATTCTGTCATCTTCCTTCTTATTCATGTAATAATAAAGAGGCACATTTCCTGGAAGGTCATGACTTTACAACTTTGTATATTCTTTCATATTAAAATTGTAGGACAAGAGCTCTATCTAGCTCATTACTAGTTTGTCAGAGTAAAGAGTGTTTCCCATTATTCACAAGAAAACAGTGAAGCATTATTATTAATTATAGCCTTTAAAATTCTTTTCTCCAATATGAGACCTTAACAGCAGACAACATTAAGGAAATTTGTACTTTTTCTTTTTTTTTTTAAGACAGGTCCAGGAAACTGTAATATTAAAAAAATTCAAAGGGAAGAAAATAGGGCTTTATATAAATATTGGGTCACCTATCAAGAAGTGCTTATAAGTTTATATCTACTGATATCTGTAATAATGACAGAGTTTCATTTGCTAACTTTATTTTATTTTTTTAAAACCTTTATCTTTTGTATTACTAAGTATCAGTTCCAGGGCAGAAGAGTGGTAAGGGCTAGGCAATGGTGATTAAAGGACTTGCCCAGGGTCATTTGTTTTTATTTATTTACCAATTAGCAGCAATAACAAATTTTCACAGAGGCTTTCCTGAATTATATGATTGGACTGATCCCCCCCCCCCACCCCTTTCCTTCCCCTTCCTGGTGCTAGAAGGTGATTTGATCTTCACTGGGCCTTTGGATAGTCATAGTGCTAGAATTCACCAATTCTTCTTCCAATCCCTACCTTCTTTGAAGAGTCAATCAATTATTCCTTCCTACATGAAGCCTTCCTGGTTCTCCCACAAAAGATCACCTTGCATTTATTATACATGGACTCATATGCATACATGTCTACCGTTGGTAGAATGAAAGCTCTTTCAAAAAGAGCTATTTATTTGTATTTCTTGCACTTAGCCAAGCAAATAGCACAACAGAAGGAACTTAATAAATGCGTCTTGGTTGATTGGTATTCTTTGGTCCCTTTAAAGCCTTCCCAAACTCAGAAACTTCATGTAGCAGACAAAATAATCTAGGGGAGTTTCCCTCGCAAGCCAAAGTTGACGTCTTCCATTTTGAACGTTGAAAAAACGAGTCCCAGGTTGTTGGAAAGTATGCACCTTTGAAAACTAGTAGAATACTCTCAACATTGCATAACTCACTTGAATGAAAAGCCCATGGGGATCACTGATGATGTACTATTATTGAACCAGGAGAAATTTTCAACTCAGATGAAACTCTCAGTAGGTTTTTGTTTTGTTCCATTTCCCCCCCACTGCCTGGCTTCTAGACAGAGCTGTCCCTGGATAATGAAAAGTAAAATTCTCCCCTTAACTTTCTTGCTTGTTGTTTGGAGCTAAAAGAAAGGATTTGATGCACATTTACACATGGCCAGCCCTGGATAGTTAAGTGGTGCAGTAGATAGAGTGCTGGGACTGGAGTCAGGAAAACATGAGTTCAAATCAGCCCACACTAGCTGTGCGACCCTGGGCAAGTCACTTAAACCTGTTTGCCTCAGCTCTTCATCTATAAAATGATCTGGAGAAGGAAATGGCAAACCATTCCAGTATCTTTGCCAAAAAATCCCCAAATGGGGGGTGGGGTGGGGTGGTTTCTGAACAACAACCACAGAATAGTCCTAAATACCCATTCCATCCTTGAGGCCAAGTGAGAGCCATGATTACCCTGTTCTAACTGAATACTGTCTGTGTATGGCTTCCTGGCACAATTTCAGTTATCTTATCTATATGAAAATAGGTGTGTGGATAACAGGGTGGAGTAGAAATCATAGGAACACCATCTTAGAGATGTGCCCTAATGGTATGAAGATCTTATGAGTGATGTTCAGAGTCAATGACCCCCTGAAACCTCAATCATTTAATTATTTCATTGTGTGACTCTTTCAGGATAAAGAAGCGCTAGAAATTATGGAAGCATCTCAAAATGTCTACAGAAAAAGAGATGGGGAGGAAAAGGGTTAATGTCTTCTTTTACTGCTAATGGTTTTAAAGATATCACATGGGAATTCTTTGCTATTTAAAAAAAATACCTTCTGTCTTAGTAACAATTCTAACACAGAAAGGGAAGGGCTAGGCCAATGAGTTTAAGTGATTTGCCCAGGGCCATAGAGCTAGGAAGTATCTGAGGCCACATTTGAACTCAGGTCCTCCCAACCAGGACTGGTGTTTTCTCCACTGAGCCACCTAGTTGCCCCTGCTATTTTTTTTTAATCCTCATTTTCTTTCTTAGAATTGATACTAATATCAGTTTCAAGGCAGAAAAGCAATAAGGGTCAGGCAATTAAATGACTTGCCCAGGGTCACATAGATAGGAAGCATCTGGGACCAAATTTGAACCCAGATCCTCCCATCTTCAGGACTTGTTCTCCATTCATCCAGTCACCTAGTAACCCTGGCTTTTTCTTTAGATAAGAATGATGTCTAAGACTAAACTTGCATCAGAAGCACAGCTTGAACAAAGTTTTCCTTCTCTGCATTACTATACTTTGAATTCAAAAATTTTTTTTCCCTCCAGGGGGCAAGGTTTAAAGAAAAAAGAGACCAAATCAGTATTAGACAAAGTCACAATGGGAACTCCCTCTACCAAAGCAAATTGGCACATTATCTGCAATTTATGTTTAGAGTTTCTTGAAGCATGAGTAGGTGGCAGATTGGTGAAGTAAGATTTCAAGTTAAAAATAAGTGTGAAAATATTCTCAGGATCCCACAGCCAGAATTCCTCAGAGATGAGATTGCTGACCTGGATCTTTTGCCCCAAAGGTAGTTCTATAGTGGAGTTTTATACCAATCTGCCTCCCAACATGACCATTTTGGTTGCTTTCTAAAGCTCTGAATGTTGAGTATTATCTTTTAATCTTGAGACTATTGATCCAACTGGCAGCTGCAGTTCTGCACCTGTTTCCCACCTGGAAGATAGGGTTAGGTTATCTTTACATGCCTGTGTTTGATCTGTACCAATAAACCCCAGGTGGTGTTGGGGAGAGAAAGAAGTAGGGCTCCCCTTTCCCATTCCATGTAGACCCAGGTAGGCTGTACTTTCAGCAGCAGAGTTGCTGGACCATGAACTTGTAATTTGCTAAACTCTTTACCTATCTATGATGTTGCTGGGCAGCCATTAACTCAGGGAGGCAGAAGTGGTTCTGCCAGTTTTGTTCACTCCATACTTCCTCTCCCCACCCCCACATACTCTCCAGTCTAATAACATTAGCCTCCCTGCTGTTCCTGGAACAAAACACACCAGGCTCCAGGCATTTTCTCTGGCTTCCCTCCATACCTGGGATATATTTTTTCCTCCTTATCTCCTCCTTCCTTCAAGTCCTAGCTAAAATCCCACCTTATCCAGAAGTTTTTCCTGATCCCCTTACTGCCAGTTCCTTCCCTCTGTTCATTATTTCCAATTTATCCTCTATATAGCTAATTTATACAGTTATTTGCATGTTGTCTCTGCCATTAGAGTGTGATCTCCTTGAAGGCAGGGACTCTCTTTTGCCTTTCTTTATATCCTCAGAGTGCCTGAAACATAATAAGTTCTTAATAAATGATTACTGACTCACATATTGTGCTACAAGACCTTTGGTTTCCAAGCATATCATGTCCATGGTCCCTTCTTTTCTATCTCCACCAAGGCAAAGGGATGGGAGAAGCTACCCCTCTTCTATTTTATGTCTAATTCTCCAAGACTCAGGCTGCCCTTTAGGGACATCTTTTTTCCTTTTAAAGCTGTCTTTAGGGGGCAACTGGGTAGCTCAGTGGATTGAGAGCCAGCCCTAGAGACGGGAGGTACTAGGTTCAAATATGGCCTCAGACACTTCCCAGCTGTGTGACTCTGGGCAAGTCACTTGACCCCCATTGCCTAGCCCTTACCACTCTTCTGCCTTGGATCCAATACACAGTATTGATTGTAAGATGGAAGGTAAGGATTAAAAAAAAAAAAAGCTGTCTTTGATGATAATACATGTATAATCCATATTGAATTATTTGCCAGGTCCTTGGATCCAGGAAGGAAAGGGAGGAAGGGAGAAAATTTGGAACACCTAACTTTGGAAAACTTATGTGGAAAATGGTTATTATATGTGATTGGTAAAATAAAATGTCTTTAGGGAAGCTAAGAGGCTCAGTGGAGTAAGAGCCAGGCCTAGATATGGGAGGTCCTGGGTTCAAATTTTACTTCAGTTACTTCCTAGCTATTTGACTCTGGGCAAGTCACTTGACCCCTATTGCCTAGCCCTTACCACTCTTCTGCCTTGGAGCCAATACACAGTATTGACTCCAAGATGGAAGGTAAGGGTTTAAAAAATATCTCTATAATAATAAAAAAAAACTGAAGTTGCCTTTGGTGCTCATTTTAACCTAATAGCACTGGTGAGAGAATGAGCACACAGAGTGAATAATGTGCTGGATCCTCAAAGAATCCCTGGAGGAGCAAAGCATTCTTAAAGAAGAGCAACAATAAGGTAAAAACAATTCTAGAGAAAATGCTGCTCCTATATAAGACTATAGCAGGGGAATTGGACAGTCTCCCTCCCTGAGCTCTTGTGGGAAATGGGTCCTGTACTTTTCTTCCCACAAAAAGATGAAGTACCTAGACACTAATGTTATATAATTTCACAATTATGTAAAGAATCCAAGAAAACTACCATGCAAAGTACTAGAATTCCCCAGGATATCTTTCCCAAGACTGTACTGACTAACTGATGATTAGTGAGAGCCTAGGGCAAAGCCCTTGGAAATAGGCCATTGTGAAAAGATAAGTGGACCATTGGAGACCTCTTTTCCAGGGACCAGAATAAATACAGTTTTGTTACTAAGATGGAACTATTATTGCACAGTATTTGCATAAAAGAAATTTTCTATTGGTCATTGCTATAATTTGTACACAAATGTTTTTTACATATTGAGTTAGTTTCTATCTTAGAAGCATTTTATTTCTTTTTTTTAAACCCTCACCTTCCACTTTAAAATAAATACTATGTATTAGTTCTAAGACAGAAGAGTGATAAGGGCTAGGCAATGGGGATTAAGTTACTTGCCCAGGTTCACACAGCTAGGAAGTGTCTGAGGCCAGATTTGAACCCAGGTCCTCCCATCTTTAGGCTTGGCTCTCAATCCACTGAGCTACCCAGCTGCCCCCTTATTTCTTACTTTTTGAAGACTAGGTTCCTTTTGTGACAAGGAAATCACTTTAAAAGACTGATATATATTAATTTAAGGTCGCCAAGGAATTCAGCTATGTAATTCCTAAATGAAAACTCAAGTCAGCAGTCAACCTTTTATGGAGTTTTTAATTACAAACAGGAGGAAGAAAGGAATTAGAGAGAGAGAGAGAGAGAGAGAGAGAGAGAGAGAGAGAGAGAGAGAGAAGGGAATAGGGCTTAAATACCCCCCTCTGTTTAGGCTGGGCCAAAAGGCCCAAGCCCTTAGATAGCTGAAGCAAAGAAAAGAGATCAGTCCTTATCACTCACATGACCAAAATGGAGAAACAGTCTCAGGGGCCTCCACCTCCAGCCTCCTTCAGAGCAAAAACTCTCAGAGCACAACCTCTCAGAGCAAAACCTCTCGAACCCCCTTCAGTACTCAGACCCCGCTATCTTTAAGGAAAACATCCAAACTCCCTCCCCTCAGTTCTCACATCTACCAATCACTGTCCATGTCTTCCCTGTGCCAATGGTGGCTCTAGCTTAACCCAGGACTGTGGCTTTGCACATGTCTGTTGAAGGTCATATTCTCAAATAATTAAATCTTGATCCTTTGCTGCAGCCCTTCCTAAATCCTTTTACTCTGAGTAGGGTGGAGATTGTATTTTCCAAGACCTGGTTCTGTCATTCCAAGTATCTCTATTGTATTAATTCTAAAATCAATCATGACTCAAAGAACTTCCTGTTCTATGCTTAAGCATAGGTCAAAACCCTTTCCATTGTTTAGCAAAAGGTTTCTGTCCTAAAGTAGTCTTAGGTAGGGAGGAGAAGGATCCTCCCATGCCAAGGGGGTTCACATTCCAATAGAGATCTTACTATCAGTAGGAAATTTTTTCCAAGTATGAAATTTTCCAATGGTGAAATTTCCAACATTCATAAGTCTAAGAAATTTTAAGGTTTACACTTTCATGCTTAGTCTGGACATGCAGGGGAACTTTGACCTGCTCTGCTTGTCACCTGGGTGGGACAGTTTTGCTACTTCTTAGGCAACCTGATGGTTCTCCTGATTCCAAGCACTCACTACAGCAATGTGGATGTTAGTGCCAACACCTCAGAGTCCCAGTGCTCAACATATTTGCCAATGCAGGCATCTCAAGTAGCTGGGATTATAGGCAATGCACCCCTATGTCTGGCTAAGAAACAATTTAAAGAAAACAAAACAAAGTGCATTTGTAACCTCATTGAGGGGCCTGAAAGAATCCTACCCAAAGCATGTAGATTAATGGACCAATATCGATCTGAAAGTGAAATTTCTGGTGGTATGAGTTTTAAAGACTTAGATGTTCACATATAGGATGAGGGAGACCTGGCTTCCTTCTTTTACTATTTAAGACATCCTGGATGAGTCCATTTATTTCCTTTACCTCTAGCTTTCTTATTAGTAAAATGAAATATTAGAATAGATGCTCTCCAAGGTACCCTTCTGTTTCTAAATTCTAAGCTATTTCCCCTCTATAAGAAGCTTTTTCTAGTCTTCCTTAACCTTAGTGCCTCTGAGATTATCTCCAATGTATCCCGTGTGTGAAATGAATAAAGGAAAAAACAAAATTCTCTCTTTTATCTAACTCAAATTTTAATATTAAATGCAAAACAAAACAAAATAAAAAACTGGAGCTCCAGCCAGCCTGAAAGACTAGAACTGATAAAATCCTCAAATCAATTCTGATTCAAAGGCCCTTCCTTGGCACGAAATTGGTCCTTATATAAACCAATCCCATGCCTGGAGTAGGGAGGTGTTGTCCTACCCTCAGCATGGGATTGGTCCATTTAAGGCCAATCCCATGCCAGGATGTAAGAGAGAAGGGACCCTTGGGGCACGCTGGGGGATGTAGTTCCCCCAGCCACAATATTTTTTTTTCATTTAAAAAAAAATTATTTAATTAAATGATTTAGAATAATTTTCCATGGTTACAAGACTCATGTTCCTTCCCTCCCCTCTCTCCACCCCTCTCCCATATATGACGCACAATTTCGCTGGGTTTAACATGTGCCATGGATCAAGACCCATTTCCTTATTATAAGTATGTGCACTAAGGTGAACTTTTAGAGTCTACTTTCCCAGTCATAGCCCCATCAACCCATGTGATCAAGCAGTTGTTTTTCTTCTGTGTTTCTTTTCCCACAGTTTTTCCTCTGGATATGGATAGTGTTCTTTCTCATATGCCCCTCCAAATAGTTCTGGATCATTGCATTGCTACTAGTAGAGAAGTCCATTACATTCGATTGTACCACGATGTATCAGTCTCTGTGTACAATGTTCTCCTGGTTCTGCTCCTCTCACTCTGCATCACTTCCTGGAGGTTGTTCCAGTCTCCATGGAATTCCTCCACTTTATTATTCCTTTGAGCACAATAATATTCCATCACCAACATATACCACAATGTGTTCAGCCATTCCCCAATTGAAGGGCATCCCCTCATTTTCCAATTTTTTGCCACCACAAAGAGGGCAGCTATGAATATTCTTGTACAAGACTTTTTCCTTATTATCTCTTTGGGGTACAAGCCTGGCAATGCTATCTAGCCACAATATTTTAAAGCCCACATGTGTATCTTTTTGTTTTGAGAAAATTTTATTTAATTAGTTAATTTAGAATATTTTTCCATGGTTATAAGATTCATGTTCTCTCTCTTTCCTCCAACCCCCTCTGGTAGCTGACAAGCAATTCCACTGGGTTTTACACCACATGTGTATCTTGTTTGTGCACAGCTATTTGCATGTTGTCTCCTCCACCAGAATATCAGGGACTGTTGAACAGGGTTGTTGTATGCCTTTCTTTATAAGTCTAATGCTAACACAAGGCCTGAGACACTGTAATCACTTGATCAATTCTTGTTGACTTGATGATATGTAAAACATGCCCAATCATCGGCTAAATATGAAAGTTCATATCTTAACAATGGCATATCCTAGGCAAAGTAGTATTGTAGATAGTAGGTCATCGTTGGGCATCAGGAATGGTTGGACTCCACCTCTCCATCCTGGCCATGGAGCAGGGCAGTTCCTTAACTCCTTTGTTCCCAGGGAACTCTCTAAAATCTCACTTACATCTGTTGCTGCTCTTCATTCACTGAGGGAGTCTCTGGATGAGGTTGTTCCCCACATGGATGAAATACCAGACCCTGAATCAAACCAAAGCATTTAAACACTACAAAGGAATTCTTGCCTTGATATAGTATGGGGAACTCAGAGGAGACTAGCATTTCTGGCTAGTGAGGGCTTGGCAAGCCCATGTCAGAAGAGGTGAGTTTACTCAGCTTGAATTCATTGATCCTTATGATGGTGGAGTAAAATCTTAATTTATGACTTGCAAATATCATTTCGTTCTAATCCCAAAGCTGAATTTCCCCAGAGAGTCTAAACAGTGGTTAGTTAGTATTTTAAGTGCTATTCAGTCCAATTTATTCAAAACTTTACCAGACCAGGAGGAGGGGGGCAAAAACAACAACAACAAAATGGAGGAACTCCCTTCTGTTTCCTGTGTACAGCATGGGAATAGTTAGGCTCATAGAAGGTAGGAAAACCTCTCCTTTCCTCTACCCTCAGCTACTACCTCCAAAGCACAGAGGGCAGAAAGTTAGTGCAAGGAAGACTCAACTGTGGTCCTGATGCTAACATCTCCAAAGCATCTTTGGATTCTGTTCCTGGCTCCTCAATCCTTGCCTCTGTCACTGGGGAAAGCCAAAAGTTGAAGGAATATGCTTTGGGGATGCTTTCTCACTATTTTCTACCACTTATCCCTTGAAGGCCAGAATCTAATTAAAAAGCACTCTGGGTAGTCAGCCCTCTGGTAAAGTCTGAAACCCTTAAGAGCCAAGAGAGGTCAATGGTCAACTCTGTTCTGTGTTCTTTTGCTCCCTGTCTTAGTTCTTTTCTGGAGTTCCAAAAAGGCCTATTATATATTTTTCATGTCTTGGGCAAAAATATCTTTGGCTGCCATTGGGCCCCATTCTAGGCAGCATTTATTTTAAGTTTTAAGACAAATGAAAACAAACTCATATTTTTTTGTCCTTTTAAAGAAAGAAATATATTTTCTTGAGTCCTTAGACTTTGGTTTAATTTGAATCTCTGCCCAAAACTTGCAGAAAGAAGTTCCCTTCTCTTCACTGGTCTCAACTAGGTGTGGTGAGTTTCTTTCCTGCCCTCCCCATCCCTCCTCACACACCGCCAGGCAGAGTTCTCTTCTTAGGAAGTGTTTACACCTCTAACCTTTGGCCAAGTGAACATTATAGAAGCTCCCAGGTATCCAGGGCAAACACAAGTGCTCCCTACTCCAAAGCCAAGACAGAAGCATTTTCTGGAACAGTTGGCCTTTGTATGAAATTGGGGCTCCCAGTAACAGGTAGCCCTGTTGCCTGGTTTCAGTAAAAGAGAGCTGCAGCCTCTGAAATAATGCCCTTTCACCTGAATTTCATTATATTCCCTTAATTAAATCTAGGCAGTGAAGGCCAAAAAGCCCAGGTGGAGCACAGGGATCTCTCTCTTTCTTCAGTAGCTTTAGTGGGGTTGGCATTGGATTCCAAGGTGTAAAAAAAGACAAAACAGATTCTCAAAGGGAAAACTGACCTGCTTCTGTTTGGGGAAACTGACTCTACACTCTCTTTGTTTTGGGGATATTGGGGAAAGATTAGGTGTGCGCCATAATAACTTTCAGCCTGAGCTCTAAAACCAAAGGAATAAGAAAGACAACTTTCTGCCTCCATTTCTGGCTCTGATATCTTGGGAGAAGTAACTAACCCCCGGTACAGAAGGCAGAATTCTAAACAACAGTAGTCATAAAACTGGCAAGTGGAAAATAAGAGCTACTGACTGTATCCATTGCTTCAGGATCGTTTCTTAAGCCTTTTCAGTTTTCATTGATTTCTTTTGTTTTAACATCATCCTTTATTTCTGAATATATCCCTTTCTACTTCCCTACCAAAGAGACAGAGTCAGGGAGGGGGTGGTGGTGGTGAGAGAGAGAGACAGAGAGAGACAGACAGACAGAGAGACAGAGAGAGACAGAGAAACGGAGAGAGACAGAGAGAGAGAGACAGAGAAACGGAGAGAGACAGAGAGAGACAGAGAGAGACAGAGAGAGACAGAGAGAGACAGAGAGAGAGAGAACCTTTACAATAATAAAAAAGAGGAAAGAAAAAACAACCCCACCAAACTAAACTCATCAATCTTAGACACTAGCTGTGTGACTCTGGACAAGTCATATAACCTCTCATTTAAAAACAAGGTGGTCAGACTCAACGACCTGTAAAGTCTCTTCTATGATCCTATGAATGAAGGATGACAACAATTCCCTTGTTACTGTGGAGGGTATCATCATTCTCCCAGTCATCTTGGCTCTCAATCTAGGTGTCATCCTCAAATCTTCTATCTCACTAAAACCCTTTTCCTACCCCCAATATCTAGGGGTGTGCTAGTGAATGTTTAACAAGCCCTCGAAGGGGAAAACATATAACACCACACACTTTTAAGTTTATTTTTCCTTATTAACATTTTTTCCATTACTTTCTTAAGTCCAGACAATCAAGAAAACAAATCCGAGCTCTGATTTCTAATATTTGATGATTTCTGAAATGTAAAAGCTCACACTGAATATTTAACAATTGGCTCTCTGGAACTGCCTCCAAATTATAGGGTCTGTCAATTATAACGTATCTTCCATGAGTCCCCTTTTTCTTCTGACAGTCACCAGCCCGGGGCAGGCTCTTGTCTTCTTTTTGTGGAAATTCAGCCATTTTCAGTCATGTATGACTCTTTGTAACCCCATTTGGGACTTTCATGGCAGAGATCCTGGAGTGGTTTGCCATTTCCTTCTCCAGCTCATTTTACAGATTAGGAAACTGAGGCTTAAGTGACTTGTCCAGGGTCACACAGCTAGAAAATATCTGAGGCCAGATTTTATTTCAGGAGACTATCTTCCTGACTCCAGGTTCAGCTCTCTATCTACCACACCACCTAGCCGTCCCTATCATTACTTTATCTTCTTACACTTGGACTATTGTGCTCCTTGGTCCAGCTGCTTGAAATCTGTTCTAACTGTAGTCTATCCTTTATCTATTCAGCTGTCCAATAGGGTCATGAAGAATTGGACACAATTGAAAATGATTGAATGGCAACAACACCTATAGTCCCCCACCTCAGCAAAGAAGAGAGGGAGGTTTCTTCTCATATTCATCATGTTTTTGCTTGATCATTATAATTATACACCATTTATTTTCAGTTGTTTAATTGTGTGTGGATTATTTTTCAGGTTCTGCTTATATTGCTGCATCAGTTCACAGAAGCCTTTCGAAGCTTCTCCAAATTTGGCATATTGATCATTTTCTCTGGCACAGTAATATTCTATTGTATTCATGTACCACAATTAACTTAGCTGGTCCACCATCTATGGAGCATCCACTTTGATTCTAGTTCTGTTAGTTTCAGAATATTTTAAATCTGATTAAGTGCCTATTATGTGCCATACTGTACTAAGTGCTAGTTTCTAAACATCCTCTGTGCATTACAGAAAGGAAACATCTGTCTAAGTCTGTGGTTTTCAAAACTTAAAAAAAAAATTAACTTAAAACTCAGCATTATTTTTTTGCTATAAGGAAGCTCAACAAACCATGGGAGAGTTGCTCATGCCTAAGCAATCACAAATGTAAACTCTTTACAATTCATGACATATTTACAGAAACTACTGAGGCATATAACCTTTGACAATCACTGATAATAAGCAGATAAAAGAATATACCATAGTACTACATACTATGTTCACTGATTAATTAAGTCAATGAACATTCATCAAGCATCTTTTATGTGCCAGGCAATGTGCTAGGAGCTGGAAATACAAAGACAAAAATGAAACTGTCCACTGACCTTAAGGAACTTACATTCCCCCTCCCCACCTCGACCTTTACTCCATTATCTTTTATCTTGATAAATAAGCATTTATTGAGCTCTTACTGTGTGCTAGGGTGGTGGATGTTGTCAGGAGGTTAAAATCACAGCCCCTACCCTGGAGGAGCTCCTATTCTAATGAGAGAGTCAGTATGCAAACAACTATAGACATACAACTATATACATATAATCTATTCAGGTTAAACTGGAGGTTATCTCAGAAGGAAGATCCAAGGGGTGGGGAGGACTAGGAAAAGCCTGTTAGTAAATAGTATTTAAGCAGAGTATTGAAGGAAGTCAGGAAATTCCAGAGGAAGAATTGAGAAGAAAGGGCATTTCTGGCCTGGGATGAAAAAAACAAAACAAAACAGAGTTAGAAGGTGGAGAGTCATGAGAGAGGAACAGTAAGAAGATCAGCATTGCTGAATCTTATGAAACTTTGGCTCATTACAAAGGGTAAGGAGACGGGAAAAGTAGAAAGAGGCCAAATTGGGTCAATTTTCTTTGCAGATCTTGAGTAGTGAAATGGAATTGTTCCCATAATTCTGGAAAGCCATTAGTAACTACTCCAAAGTCAGCAGTCTTGAAGTGCCCTTTGATATACAAATTTTTATCTAGTCTCAACTAGACCGTCCTTGCTGAGGATTATTCCTATTAATTGATGTCCTGTATCTATAGTAGCATTTATAACTAAATTCTTAGAAAGAAAACTGTCTAAATTTGTTGTATTTACTTCTTCACTTCCCATTTACTTTTCAGTCTCTAGACATCTGAACTTAATTTGGAACATTCCATTGAAAATGCATTCTCCCAGGCTACCAGCAATGTCTAAACAGCTAAATTCATTCTTTACCCTTCTTGACCTCTCGAATTTTTACATTTTTGACCAACTGACCATATCCTTCTGAAAACTCCTTTATTTTATTTTTTTTAATTATTTATTTGAATTACATGTATAACCATTTTTTTTAAACCCTTACCTTCCGTCTTGGAGTCAATACTGTGTATTGGCTCCAAGGCAGAAGAGTGGTAAGGGCTAGGCCATGGGGGTCAAGTGACTTGCCCAGGGTCACACAGCTAGGAAGTGGCTGAGGCCAGATTTGAACCTAGGACCTCCCGTCTCTAGGACTGGCTCTTAATCCACTGAGCTACCCAGCTGCCCCCGTATAACCATTTTTTGAGAATTTTTTAGAGGAAATTTTAGGATCCACATTTTCTCCTTCCTTCCCTTCCCTGCACTCCCCAAGTCTGATATTAAGTTATCCCAGTGCTTTCATGCAATATATATTTCTGTATTGTTCATATCATGATAGAGTATATATATCACAATACAATAAGAAGCTCGTGAAGGAAATAAAGTGGAAGATAGCATGCTTTGATTTATAATCACTGTAACAGTTCCTTCCTTAGCTGTGGATAGCCTTTTTGATCATGTGTCTTTTGTTGTATCCTGGGAACTTGCTTTGCTGATAATGCTTTTGTCCTTCACAGTTGATCATTGTATATTTCTATTCCTGTATACATTGTTCTCCTGGTTCTCCTCACTTTACTTTGCATCACTTCATATAACTCTTTCCAGGTTTTTCTATATTCATTCTATTCCTCATTTCTTATGGCTCAATAGTATTCCATTCAACTATATACCATAATTTGTTTATCCATTTTCTTAGTGATGGACAATCCCTCAGTTTCCAATTCTTTGCCACTACAAAAAAGGGCTGCTAAAAATACAGGCAGGTCCTTCCCCCTTATTTCTGGTCTCTTTGGGATATATACCCAGTTGCAGTATTGCTGCTGGGTCAAAGGGTATACATAGTTTTATGGCTTTGAACCTGGTTCTATATTGCTTTCCAGAATGGCTGTATCAGTTTGCAGTTCTACCAACAGTGTGTTAGTGTCCTGATTTTTGAACATCTCCTCCAATATTTGTCATTTCCCTTTTGTTGTTCATGTTAGCCAAGCTGATAGGTGTGAGGTGTCTCAGAGTTGTTTTAATTTGTATTTTTCTAATTAATAGTGATTTGGAGCAATTTTCCATATAACTGTAGTTTAAATTAATTCCTCTGAGAATTGCCTATTCATATCATTTGACCATTTTCAATTAGACAATGCTTTGTATTCTTATAAATTTGAATATGTTCTCTACATATTTGAGAACTGAGGCCTTTGCCAGAGACAAATGCTATGCTCCCTGCTCAGATTTGCTGTTTCCATTATAATGCTGTTGCATTGGTTTTGTTTTGTTGCATTGGTTTGCAAAATCTTTTCAATTTAATGTAATCAAAATTAGTCATTTTTAATATTTTTAAATTTGTATTTTTATTTCATTTTACAACCTTCCCATATCCATAAATTTGACAGGTAAACTTTTCCATGTTCCCCTAATTTGTTTATTCCTCTAATTTTATTTCTACATCAACTATCTATTTTTGTTTTGTTCAAATTGTGACTTCCTTCTCCAAAACCTTGGATTTGGGGGTTATTGAACAGTAAGTTGCCATGAGCATTAACTATGCTGTGTTGATTCTTCTACTTTTTTGACACTGTTCTTTCCTGATTTTTCTCTTAAGTCTGACTGAACCTTCTCAGTCTCTCAGTCTTCCTTACTTCATTATCATCCTTGTCTCATCCTTAACCATAGGTGTTTCAAAGGTCCCACCTTTGTCTTTCCTTCTATTCTCTCTCTATCTTCATTCAATGACCTCCTCAGTTCCCATCTGTACATACTGCTATCCAGATGACTTCCATATATGTAGCCAAATCTAAAAATATTTTTCATGAATGGTGAGCCCATATTATAACCCGCTTGTTCTATATAATAATAAATAATAAAAAATTCTGGTCATTCCAAAGGCATCTGAAGTTCATCATGTTAAAAATAGGAAATGATTATTTTCCTCCAAATCCCACCTTTCCATATTTTTCCATTTTTGTTCTTATATCTACTTCCTCTTTACTACTTACAAAGACAGATCACTTGGATTATTGTGATAGCCTCCTTTTTGTCCCAAGAGCACAGGCTGAAAAATGAGAGTAGTTCTCTCATCACCTCGGGCATAAAATATGAACTCCTAAGTTTGGCAGTGAGTAGCTAGAGAGTATTGGCCCAGGAGTTAAGAAGACCTGAGTTCAAATCCAGCCTTAGACATGTACTAGTTGTGTGGCTCTAGGCCAGTTACTTGACCCTGTTTGCCTTAGTTTCCTCATCAGTAAAGTGAACTGGAGAAGGAAACAGCAAATGTCTATAGAATCTTAGTCAAGAAATACCCAAATGGGGGCATCAAGAGTTGGATGCAACTGAAACTACTCAACATTAACAAAGGCTGTCATTTAAAATCCTTCAATTTCCAGATCTATTTCAGATCAATCCTGCTTATGTATTCCATTTTGCAACCAGACTGGCCTATTTGCTCTTCCCCAAACTCAATGTTCAGTCTCTGAGCTGTTCAATTGTATATAGGCTGAATGTCCTATGCTGGGATTATAGTCCCTCCTCACCTCCACATTTTAGGATCTTTTGCTTCCTCAAGTAATCATCTCAGGTGTCACCCCCTACAAGAAGCCTTTCCTGATACTTCTACTCCTTTAAGGAAATCTACATGTGTAGAATTAACTTATATTTACTTATTTACCCTTAGAAAGTAAGTTCTTTGAGGGAAGGGATAATTTTTCCTTTTGTCTTTGTATCTTCCACATTTGCCTAATTCCTTGAAAATAGTAGGTGGTATAATGTATATTTACAGAGTAGAACTGAAGGTCAGGGATATCTAATGCTTGGGAAAAACCTTTCAGTTCTAATAATTTCAGTTATCCTGATACTAGTCTTATAGGGAGGCTGCAATTTCCAAGAAAGATCAGTGGATTTTGGCAATAACTTTATATTATGGGAATGCCTGGCCAAGTTTCATAAGTATCAAGGCAGGAACAGGAAATGGAAGCCTGTGTTAAACATCTGGAATATATCTTTTGGGGGGGGGATGTACTATGGTGATCTGAGAGTCTTCATTTCCTTTGCTTTTTTCTTCATGTTGCTTTTGAGAGATAAAAGTACCAGAATTCATAGAGTCACTGAATCTCATCAATCGCTCTCCCATTAGCTTGTGACCTCCTAAGTCGCTCAGCCCTGTTTACCTCAGTTTCCTCATCTGTCAAATGATCTGGAGAAGGAAGTGGAAAAATCACTCCAGTATCTTTGCCAAGAAACCCCCAAATGAGGTTTTGAAGTGTTGGATTTAACTGCAACTACTGAACACCAGCAGCAGCAACAATGTATTCTCAGTGCTTAACACATAGTGGGAGCATAATAAAATTTGCTGAGTGACTAACTTTCTTTTTGGAGAGAAAGAGAGTCTCTCATTTGACAGATGAAGAATCTTAGGCTCAGAAAGCTGATGACGGGACAGGGTTCAAGATTAGAGTTGATTCTAAATCTGGTTTAAGGCTAATTCTATACTTAGAACTTTCACTGGCTCATGTAGCTCTTAGGATTCCCAATAGTTCAGGCAGAAATCACTCCAGGCTCCCCTTACTCAATGTCCCACAGTTGTCCCCCCATCCTGCCCCAGATGGGGGCTGAACTTCGAAAGTTCTTCCATCCTTTCCATCCTTTCTTAGCCTAAGCCTGACAGTTGAAGGCATAGCAGAAGAGAAAAAGAAGCATTAGGGGTAAGTTGGGGAAAGCTGGAGGAAAGTAGTCACAGCTGGGTCGGAGAAGCTTCTGGGGAAAGAAAGGAAGGAAGGAATACTGAGAGACTAAAGCTGTGTGATAGTTATGTAGGAGGGACCTGAGGCAGACAAAGTTTGGTCATGACTCCCAAGGTGGATCTGTTGAGCTCTCCTCCTCTTCTCCTCTCCCAGCTTCCCTCACTCTTTCTCCCCTGGAGTGTGAGTTCCTTTAGAGCAGAGACTTTGGTTTTTGGTTTTGCTTTTTTTGCATCCTTAGCACTCAGCACAGTGCCTGGGGCTTTTTTGTTGTTGTTCAGTAGTTTCAGTTGTGACCTGACCCCGGTTTGAATTTTCTAGGCAAAAATATTAAAGCAGTTTGCCACTTCCTTCTCCAGCTCATTTTACAGATGAGGCAAACAGGGCTAAGTGACTTGCTCAAGGTCAGTGTTTGAGGATGGATTTGAACTCAGATCTCCCTAATTCCTGCCCCAGAAATCTATGCACTGAATCACCTAGCTGCCCTAAAAAATACCATCAACAGATGCCTACTATGTGTAGCCTACTATGACTAGCATTTTTTGTTGTTTAGTAATTTTTCAGTCATGTCTGACATTACGTGCCACCTTTTGGCAAAGATACTGGAGGGGTTTGCCATTTTCTTTTCCAGCTCATTTTACAGATGAGGAAACCAAAACAAATACATTTAAGTGACTTGCTCAGGGTCACACAGCTAGAGTCTGAGGCCATATCTGCACTCATGTCTTTCCTGCATCCCTAGCTGTACCTGGCACTTATAGGAGTTTAATCAATGCTTGCTGAGTGACTAACTTTCACTTTGCAGAGGAAAGGAACCTTACAGGTTCCTAGGGGGCAATCTTTATTCCTTGGACCACTTGTTTCTGCTTAAAATTGATTAACTTTGTCTTTTGAAGCTAGCTAATCTTATTTGTGTGTGTCACTGTCCAGATATAGCAGAGGTCAGCAACAGTGCAAATCAGAAGGAGAGGAAAGATAAAGCCTTAATATCTTGCCAGAGCACTCTTCTGTCTTGAAGCGCAGAACTCATAAATGAGAATTATCGACTCACTTTTATAACTTCCTAGGGTGGAGAATGAAAAACATTTGCTAAGATCTAGCTAGACTAGCTTCAGCAAGCTAGTCTGCCCAAGGGTGGGAATGGGGTGGGATGAGAGGGATTATAACTAGCTGGCCTGGCAGTGGACTTTACAGTTTTTCTTCCCATTTTTCCTTAGTCTGGTTTGAAAGGAAAAACCCTTCCCAGAGGGAAGAGCTGAGGAAATGGCTCACGAGGATACAAATATCTAAGAAGAGGAGTAGTCCAGCGCACACAAGGAAGGGTACAGTGGGCATAAGAGGGGGTAACAATCTTGTTCACCAACACAGCTTACAGCAGCAGAAATCTACCACCACTGCTAGAGCTGCCTCCAAACCAATGTTCTTTCTATTATATTAGCTGTAAATGGCAGATCACACCAATTATCCTCAAGAGGAGAAAAGTGTAAAAATGCAGTTACCTCGTAATGAGTTTCTTCTCACTGATGAATATCAGAGTAGGGTCCTGGGGAGGATTGGTGGTCATTTTTCTCCACTCATTCAGATTGGCTGAAATGACATCAAAAAAAGAAATCAACATTTGTTTTGGATGGTCCATCTCAGCTATATCTATAAGTAGACAAAAATTAGGAAAAGAAATATCTGGCATGGTTCAATGGGAATTCATATACTCAAATGGGGACAGATGTTTCCAGTTCAATAAATATATTCCATCAAAAATTTGTCATCCAAATAATTTGTTGCTATTTTTCTGAGAGAAATTTTGTGAAGGCCTTTGTGAAATTTTTGTGAAATTACATATAATTGTTCAAATATAGGATGATATGGAATTCTCTTAGAATTGTTGGCCCCTAGAAAGCTAGATATTTTCTAATCTTTTTACTCAAGTGAGTATAGTCCTATGAGGCCCAAGCATGTATTACAACAGCTTTATGGTATTTTGGCGGGGGGCAATCCCACCAACCCCCATTTCTCTGTACTACTGGCATTAATTTTTTCTCTCCAGATTTAAAGGCAGTCTAATGGGTGTGTTTTGCAATAATCTCAAAGGACAAAATCTCTACTCTGCTCAGTCTTCAAACAGCTGTAAAACCAAGGTAATCTCTCATGAGATGATTTCCCTTTTCTCAGTCTCCAATGTTGAATTTGTGGATTTTGACAAAAACATCTTTGTAATTTATTAGCAATATCAAGTAATATAACCAAGTATTTATTTATTTTTTATCAAGTAGCATAGATAAACATTCAAACCAATGTAGAAGGCTACCTTAGGGATCACAGCCACGATCACTTTTCTTCTTTCCCTCCTACCCATTCATTTGCTTTAGGGAGGAAATGGTTTCTGAGGAAAGGGTATGTGCTTGGGAAAATAAGGCCCAGGGCTAAGATGATTAGAGAATTTATGCAAGTATGGACCAAGTTATAGAACTGGCCAGTCTAATAAAACAGCTTTTGAACAGTAGCCTGCACAGAGGAGGATGCTCCTTTTTTTATAACAATTCAAGCCAAATGGACAAACCCTGATCCCGTAAGGCAAACGGAAATGCAAGTACTCATGCAGGATAAAATCAAGTTCTGACTTGGCCAGTCTTCTATGTTTTGTCTCATTTCCTTCTAGCCAGCCATGAGCTTTGGAGAGTGAATTCTGATATTAGTGACCTCCTTCTTTTTAATGTTCTCAGCTCAGTGGTTAACAGGGTTTAGCTTAAGTGGAGGATGAAGTGGGCTGAAGCGGAAGATGTCCATTTTCACTCTATTTTTCCAGTACTGAAATAGCTTATTGCTGGACCTCTAAGCCCATGAACAGAAATGGATTAGAAATGAGAACATCAAGATGCTGGAGATACAGTTACGTAGTTTGGAAGATGAGTTCCATCTATTTAAACAATACAGTGCACTTTTGTATAATTATATTGACCAAGCTTGGCTCCAGAAAAGAGTTGAAAAATATGCAAATCTCCCCTTTTTTACAGAGGTTGACATCTATGAGTACAGAATTTTCTATATGCTTTCAGACAAAACTGATATACTTAAATGAAGGTTATATTTTTAAAGTTACTGCTAAAAATAAGATTAAAATAAAAATTATAAAAGTAAAAATGATAGTGCTTTCTGCTTTTCTTTTTCATTTCATTTCCAGTCAGCTTTATATTCCTTTTGAGATAAATCTGATTATTTCTCAGTCTTCCTCTTCTAGGAAAACTTCTCACATGAACACTATTCTATTCTTTCACTCACTCCATTTCCCTAAAGGCCCTTTACTAATTTTGAAATTACATATACTTGTTCGAACATAGGAATTCTCTTGGGATTGTTGGCCCCTCGAAAGCTAGATATTTTCTAATCTTCTTACTCAAGTGAGTATAGTCCTATGAACTATTCTTATTGGTTCTTTGAGGTCTGACAACTGTGCCATGGGAGAATTTCCCCATGATATTATTTCCCCCAGACTTGTCATTCTCTTTAGAGCACATGACTATTTTTTTGAAAAGAGCACTTTATGAACAAAAACTGATGCAGGCCATGTGGATACAGAAAGACTGTGTGCATTCTGACATCCAGGACCCATGGTGGTATGTAGGCTTACTTTTTTATTCCCCAATCATTACAGAACATTAGCTAGGAGGATATGTGGGATGTTCTGGGTCATTTAAAAGGCTCCTGATAGAATTCCTGTAGTTAAAATCATAATCATGAATGAATGATTGGGAAAAGCTTTTGTAGAGCTCATTGTATGTACAAAGCTAGTGTTTGTAAAGTGCATTGGTATTTTCCATACAAACAGAAAAGTAACTCAGGCCCTGCTCTCCAGGAGCTCAAATTCTAATGGGGGAGATGACACATATGGATTGCTCCAGCTACAAGTCATGCTGATACTAGTTCACATTTGTATGGCATTCAAAACTTGGCAGGACATTTCTCTCATCAAATCCACATGGAGTAGGATCAGAGGATTTAAAGCTAGAAGAGCTCTTAGTAATCTAATTCCTGTATTTTGTGAATGAGGAAACAGAGATTGGAGAGACTATGTGACTTGCCTAAAGTCATACGGAATCTTAATCCTGGTCTTCTCATTCCAAATATAGCGTTTTCTTGTATACTACCATAGTAGCACAAGCATTAATATCCATATTTTATAGAAGAACAAACAGGTTCAGTAAAGTGAAGTGACTTTCACAGGGTTATATACCTCTTAAATTGCCCAAATTCGATTCAAACCTAGGTCTTTAGACTCCAAGTGCAGTTTTTCCTCAACTTTCCCAAGCTGCACGTCCACAAAGGATTGAATGAAGCAAAGTCGGTGAGTTTTCTAATTGGTTTACATGGCTATGTTTTGTTTTGAATTGGACCAGTGATTTCTTTGGCATTGGGAACTCCCAATGAGGAAACTCCTTTTTTCCAATGAAGATCAATGACTACTCTATGACTTTTGGTCTGCCAGGAGTCTCAAAAGGTTAAGTGATTTGGCCAGTCACACAGTTAGCATATGCCAGATTTAAACCTAGATCTCCATGCTTATTTAGATTAATAAACAAAAGTAGCTAACATATCTTTAGGAAGATTTGATATTTGTGCTGTATTGACACTGTCAATCATAATCACTGGTGACCTATGCTAGATGGAATAAAACCATGTTATTGTTGGTTATAGATATCATATGGCCCAAGGAGATTTTGGGTGGTTGGATGAAAGGATTGGCTATCTTTAAAACACTGAATGGCTTTAGAAAGGAATCTCAATTCAAAATCAAAATAAATTCTTACCCCCCTCCCCTGCCACTGTTAAATGAAAATGCGACAGGTCACAGATAAATCTGAGACATAAGAACAAAATATTTTAGAAATGCCTGAAAGGTTAAGACATGCTTCTGGCAAATGAGTCATCAATAATGAAGTATATGAGAAAGCAATCTTTTGCTCTTTCTTTTCTTTTACTCTGATTCATAATCTGATGTTGGTGGCTCTTAAAAAATTATTCCGACCTATGGAGACATAGCTCACTGGCAAAACATATTCCCCTAAACACTTGAAGGGAAGGTAGTAGAGGCATCAGACAGTAAAGGAAAAGAAGGCATGATAAAGAGATGAAAGAATGAAGGTCACATTTCATCTTTTTGATAGACTTAATAAATATTTGGGTGTCATAGTCATTCCCCAATTTTTATAAGTGGTCCAAGGATATGAAGAGGCAGTTTTTGGATGAAGATATCAAAGGCATATATAATCTTATGAAAAAAATGTTCTAAATCATTGCTGATTAGAGAAATGCAAATTATAAATCTGAGGTACCAATTCAAACCTATCAGGCTGGTTAATATAACAGACAAGGGAAATGATAAACACTAGAGGGGCTGTGGACAAATTGCACTAATGTATCATTGGTGGAATTGCGAACTAGAACAACCATTCTGGAGAACCATTTGCAACTATGCTCTAATGGCCAAATTAACTGGACATACCCTTTACCCAGTAATACCACTACGAGGTCTATATCCCAAAGAAAAGAGAAAAAGATCTATTTGTACAAAAATATGTATGGTAACTCTTTTTGTCATGGTAAAGAACTGGAAATTCTTTGGGGATGCTCATCAATTGTAGAATAGCCAAATTGTGGTACATGACTGTGATGGAATTCTATGGTAATATAAGAAATGATGAGCCAAATGGTTTCAGAAAAATCTGGAAAGGCTTCTATAAACTGATGCAAAGTGAAATGGATAGAGCCAGGAGATCACTGTACACAATATTAACAATATCACAGGATGATCAATTGTGAAATGACTTAGTTATTATCAGTAACACAATAATACAAAGACATCATGAAAAATGTTATCCACTTTTAGAGAAAGAAGTGATGATTCTGAATACAGATTGCAGCATACTTTTAAACTTTATTTTTATTATTTTTTTGAATTTCTTTCTTTTTGGTCTGTGTTCTATTTTGCTACATACCTAATATAGATTATTTTTATTTTTGCTTTACCATCTTGATATGGATTATTTTCCTTTATGGTTAATTCAAATAAGGACATCTGGTTATTGGACTTTGTATTGATTTCTACATTTCTTGGTTCATCCCTACTCAGAGCACCCACATGTTTCTGATCCTGAGAGAGAAGTTTGGTTTAAGGCCTCAAAAAGTGATCTAGAGATTAAGAGCACCCACAAGCTTTAGGCCATTTCTTGGAGCTTATTTTGGCTTCTAACTTCCCTAGCATGAGTCCTTCTCCAGTGCCTATAGGCTTCTGTCCATCATCTTGTGAAGTCTTGGATTGGATGAAGGAAATTGCTACCATTTCTCTTTGTGTTTTGACTAAGTCAATGTTCCCTCTGATGACTTTTTAGGTCTTTTCTAGGGTTTATGTGAAAGAGCTATGAAGTCTATTGAAGTCTATTTTGTACTGTTCTTAATTTCTTAGGTTGCCAAGGATTAATAGGGCAGTTCTGATCCATGCTAGCCTGGTTCCTCAGGTTTAATACTGGAATGAAATTGGACAATTGAATTTAGTTGTGCCAATTTCCCTGACTATTTTCTGTGAGGGTCTGCTGGTCAGAAGCCTAAAGGGATATCCAAGATGGCCCCTTGTGTCCTGACTTTCATTAAGCTCCATCAATGACCTGAACCTTCAATCCATGATCTAATTAAGTCTTCAGGACAGTTTCAATACATTTTAAAGAAAAACTAACTCAGTCTATATAGAGTAGGGCCTTCAGATACTGTTTCTACCACAAATGGACCAATATTAATGTAAATATGTATGTTCAAATTGTGCTGGCTTTCAGACCAGCCAAGAGGTAAGATTTATGGGAAAACTGATTAAAGAAGTATTATTTAGGCAGTGCTTTAAGGGCTAAAAAAACCACTTTTCATGTTAACTTATTCAATTCTTCCAATAATCCTGTGCAGTTAATGCTATTAATTCCATTTTGAAAGTGAGAAAACTGAGGCAGGAAAAGGTTAAGTGACTTGCTCAGGGTCACAGTTGTGTCTGAGGCAGGACTTGAATGTTTAAGAGTCTTTGACTCCAAGTCAAGTGCCCTATCAACTGCACCATGTTTTTTTGAGTTGCATATTTCCTTTTAGTCCCTTCTCCAGGTTAAAGGGAACCTATTCTTTCCATTGTTTGTCATATGATATGGTTCTCAGTCATTTCGACATCCTGGTCAACTGACCCTAAATGAATGACAGTTTGCTAATGTGGCTACAAAATCTTAATGACTTATTGAGTCATCTGCCTAAAGATGACTTGCTGATGTGGCGATGAAGATTTAAAATGTGGCTTCGAGGATGGAAGCGCCTACTTTAGATCTGATCTGGCTCTTAATGAGTAGAGTGTTGTAAATCTTATCTCCCTTGTGTCTCAATATTCAAGTACTATTCATGCAGCTTAAGATGAAATTGGCTCTTTGAGCAGACATATTTCACATTTACTCATTGATTTGTATTAATAATGTAGTTAAGAGAAATCCCCAAGATTCCTCCTCAAGCTTTACCTTGATGCACAGGAATTTTTTTTTTTTAGTCTAAGATAGGGCTTTACATTTATTCCTTTTAAATTTCATCTTCTTAGATATATCCCACCACCCCAGACTTTTGAGCTCATTTTTTGGATCCCAGTTCTATAATGTTTCTAGCTTTATACCATCTACTAATTTTTTTATTTGATCCTAAAATGAGCTTTCATCTTTTGTCTTTTCTCTCACAAATTCCTAAAAAGCCCTTCCTTGTTTATATACTTCATATCTTCCTCTTTATTTCCTCTTATAATGTGGCTTATAATCCCAACACTCATTTTGAAACTGCTCTCTCCAAACTTGCTAATTATTTCCTATTTGATGGATCTTAAAGCCTTTACTCATTCTTCATCCTTACTGCAGTTTTTGACACTGTGAACCATCCTCATCTCTAAGATATTCTACCTTCCATGAGTTTTGTTGTCTTCCTATGTCTCTGTTCACTCCCCAGTCTCCTTTACTGTATTTTCATCTGTATTCTTTCTGTCATTCCTGAGTATACCCTAGGACTCTGTCCTGGGCTCTTTGGTCTTCTTTCTCTTCACTGTCTCTTGGTAATGATTTTATCAGCTACTATTGGTTCAATTACCATCTGTTAGTAGAAGACTCCCCAATCTACAAATTAAATCTTTATCTTGTCCCACATTTACAACTGCTTGTAGATCATCTCTCCTTAGAAGTGCCACAGATAGCTCACATTTAAAGCAGAACTCATTTTATTTTCTCCAAAACCCATTCCTTTTTCACTATGTTTATTTCTCGAGTGGCCCTATCCATTCAGATAACTGTATTTTCAACTTTAAACTCATCCTTGAATCTTCTTTCTCTCTAATCTCACATATCTAAACATTTTATGTCTTTTCAATTCTACTTCCAAGATATTTCTTTCATTCTGTTCATATAGCCACTATCCTATTCTAGGCTCTCATCACCTCTTACCTAGGCTATTACAATAGCTTTCTAATTGAACTCTTACTCTAGCTTCTTTACAATCTCTTCTCCAAATAGCTAACATAGTGATATTCCTAAGCACAGATTTGACCATCTGTTCCAGTGGCTTTCCTTTGCTTATATTATAAACATTCTCACAATTTCCTAGTAACCTATCACAAAAGGAAATGAAATGGGATTCGATTGGCATTTTTAGATAAAAATGGCTCTGATAACTAATCAACTATGTGACCCCAGAGATGCCTCAATATCTCTCAGGGACTTGGTGTCCTTTTCTGGAAAATACATGAATATTTAGATGAGCCTTAAGGCTATTAATCATTCTACATTTTAAACTCATATAAATATTAAACTCATAAATGAATGAGAGTTCCTGAAAGTATTTATGCACAAATGGTCCTCAAGCAGAGAATAATTTAGTATAACAGAAAGAAGATAGCTGGATTTTTGAGTCAGAGAACTGTTTATATCATAGTTTTGCTCCCATGTGATATCAGTCTAGTTACTTGATCTCCCAGATCCTCAGTTTCCTCATCTGTAAAATGGGGAATTGAACTAGATGAACTCCTATGATTCTATGACCTCTAAGATGCCTAAACACTATAAACTGATGACTTTATCTGTATGACTATGCCAGGTCTGGATGTATCATAATAATAATATATAATAAATATATACCACAATATAGATGGTATTAATGTTAATTAGAATTTTATTATTTTATTATTCCCCCCAAATTCATCTCTCCTACAAACTACATTATTTCTATTGATGGCATCATTATCCTTCCAAATGGTTAATGACCTTGGAGTCAACTTTGACCCTTAGTTTCCTCTCTTTTCTCATATCCCCAGCATTTTTTGTCTTGCCTATTCTTACACTTCTTACATCTATCCTTTGTCCTTCACTCGTCCAGATCCTCATCAACTTCTAGTTCTTCCCATCTCCAGTTCACCCAACTCCCAAAATAATCTTCCTAAAGCATTAGGTCTGGTCATGTCACTCTTCTGCTCAGAAATAGCCAAGGGATCCTTGTTACCTAATGCCCATCATAGTCTAGTTGCGTTTTTTGGACTTATTTCCATTACTCCCATTTGTATAAGCTATCTTTCAGCCAAACTATTTTGTTCATGCTTTCTGAACTCTGTTTTCTCCCCCCTCCCCCTTTTTTGTGGCTTTGCCAGAGGTTCCCCATACCATGCCTGAAATACTCTTCCTCCACACCTCTTATCCTTAGGTTTCTTCAAAGCTCAGGCCAGATCCCAGGACTTTGCTGCTCATCTATCTGTAATTGCTTTTTGCCTTCTCAAATTATCTTGTATTTACTTAAACTAATTACTTTTTCCTCCAGGTAACTGCCTCAGTATTCTATTACTAAGTATTTTTCTTGGAGGTTCATACAAGTATTTTAATTGTGCTTAAAGTAAATCAATTAAAAAATCAGTTACTTTGGATTATATGTGAACTTGAGGCATACATTATAGGAAAGAGGCATCTCTAACCTCTGGGCTGATGATCATTTTCTTGTCATCATCATTGATGACAATTTCTCAGTCTTCCTTGAAATTGTCCATTCATCTCTAGGGATTTTCCTTCTTGTCCCACTATATGAAAAAGGATAATTTAATGTGATTCTAATTCTAGAATGCAATAACCATAAATAAAGCATTTTCTAATTACAAACTGTGTTTGCCAACTTTTCAGCTTTCAGGGGGTGGGTTGTAAAATTATTATCCCTTCATTTTATAGGTAATAAAACTGAATCCTAGATTCAGTTGCTTGCCTGAAGGCACATATGGTGAATGTGCCAGAATCAGAATTGGAATTTAAGTCTCCTGATTTCAAGTTCAGGGTCCATCCCACTACCTTCCAATTGTTCCCTAAACATTATATAAGTATAATTTAACCATTCCAATGCTCAGAGAAAGAGGCCTTGAAAACATTGTTCTATATAGCTAGGTAGCAGAATAAATAGATCCCTGGATCTGGAGTCAGGAGGACCAGAATTCAAACCCATCTCAGACACTTACTAGCTGTGTGACTTTGGGCAAGACATTTAACTTCTGTTTGCCTTGGTTTCTTCAGCTGTGAAATGGGGATAATAGTACTCACTTCACAGAGCTATTATGAAGATCAAATGGGATAATAATGTTAAAGCTCTTAAAACTACCTATAGAAATGCTAGTTACTATGATTATCATCATGGTTAGCTAGGTGATGGAGCAGACAGAGAATTGGACTGGGAATCAGGAAGACTCATCTTCATGAGTTCAAATCCAGCAATCAGACACTTACCAAATACATAGCTAGGTGACTATGGGCTAATCCCTTAACCCTGTTTACCTTAGTTCCTCATCTATAAAATGAATTGGAGAAGGAAATGGCAAACCACTCCAGTAACTCTGCCAAGAAAACTCCAAATGGGGTGACAACAAAAAATATTATCATGAGAAAATATGATATTTACAGAGTTCAAATCCATCCCAGACACTAACTCTGTGGCTTTGGGCAAGACTTTTTTGTCTTGTTTTGTTTGTTTTTTGTTTGCTTCGGTTTCTTCAGCTGTGAAATGGGAATGATATTTTAAAGAACACAACAGACAGGTGATCTTTTAAAGCTCAAGGGTCCTTCCCAAGAACTGCTGCTTTGAACTTGGAAAAAAGCATGAAAAGTGAGGAGGGAAGAGTGTGGGGTGGACCTGACACAGGTGGGCTTCAAGATCTCTTATCTATTCCTAGGACAGGTGCAGCAGGGATGATGGCGGAGCCCCGGGCCCCAACTTGGATCCCCGATAACTAGAGCTACAGGGGCTGGGTCAAGGGGGTCAGGCTCCTTTCTTCCCTCTCCCTCATTCCGCACATTCTAACACTGACCTTCCCCCTCCCTCCAGCTGGTCTTCCAGGGAAGCAGAGAATCATCCGACTAGCCACAGGCGAGGGATGTTGGCAGCCTGAAAAGTTGCCTTACCTGGAAGGGAGGTCAGAACCAAGGAGGAAAGGCTGGAGTTCGCCTGGTTTTGCTTTGAGCATGGTAGGCAGCTTTCTTCCTGACAGATGTCCCTCCACTGCCTAATAAAGTCCAAGCTGTTAATTATTACTCTTACTCTTAACGAGCTGGGGCGTGTTGGAAACCTGAGACACTCCCCGTGGCTCAATGCATGTTGGGAGTGTTTATTTTCCTGGAGAGGAGCAGCCGATAGGAACACTCCCAACCGCACACCTGTAGGAGAAGGAAACTGACGCTCCGTTAACGCTTTAGCGACTGCCGGCGAGGCGAGGCTGACCCTGCGCAGCCTGTTCTCTGCCAGCTTTCTGGGCTCCATACCCGCCCTCCGGCAGGACTAAGAGACCGCGTTTCAGTAACTTGAACATTTCCTCACAGTAATCCTATGGCACAAGGAGGGAGTGCAGCATTCTTGGCTCTGTTTTGCATTGCTAGAAACCGACCGAGAGGTGAAGGGATTTCCACACAGTCACACAGCCAGTAGGCTGCAGGGCATGGATGCCAATGCACGCTTTCTGACTACAAACCCAACGCCCTTTTCATTCTGACACCTATTAATAAATGGCAATGATCTGGACCGAAAAAGAATTCTTCTCCATGCCTTTTCGTTTTCTCTACATTTGAATGGGCTCCATTTGAATCCCTTCTTCCTGCTCCTCAACAGATGTTACTAAAGGGAGGAAATAAGGGCACAGCATGTTATTTGAGGATATAGGAGCTTTCAAAGTGAGCGAGTGGAGGGGCATCCATCATTTTAATGCCACAGTTCCTAACGAGCATTAGAAAAGCTTTGAGAAATGGCAAGCGCTAAATCAATATGGCATTCATTTTTTTCCCCTGGACCTTTGATTTCATTTTTCAGCACTGGGCACAGTGTGTGGCACACTGTAAGCTGTGCAATAACTGAAGAGATGGGGGAACCCCTGGTGTCAAAACTTCCTTCCTTTCCTCCTATTTTTTTTGGAGTAAAGTGAATTTCATCATCACCTTAACAACTTCCTCCTGTTAAAAAAAAAGCGCCTGTAGATATTTTATACAATAGGTTATTTTACAAATGTAGCCTTGAGGCTCTTGCAAAGAGTCCAATTTCTTTGTTTGATTGGTCAGCCAAAGTGGTGTCCTGGTGCATGGGGATGGGAGGGGGTTATATGTTGTAGGAAGAGAAGGGTTCAGACCTCCAGCCTAGCTTTGTGACAGCATCATAGTTTTTAAAAAATGAACCTTACCTTCTGTCTTAGAATCAATACCGTGTAATGGTCTTAAGGCAGCACAGTGGCAAGGGCTAGATAATGGGGGTTAAGTGACTTACCCAGGTCACACAGCTATGAAGTGTCTCAGGCCAGATTTGAAGCCAAGTACCTCCCATCTCTATGCCTGTCTCTCAAAGTACTCTCAATGTACCTAGCTGTCCCAATGACTACTTCATACTACTACTAATAATAGCTTACATTTTAACGTGAACGAAATCCCACAACAACAACCCCCAGAGTTGAATGAAGCAAATATTGTTAAATATATTTTTAAAATGTAGGAACTGAGTATTGTGGCCAAATAGTTACAGTCCCATAGGTGGCAAATTTTAGAATCAGAATTCAAACTCGTCTTCCTTCAATTCAGAATTCAGTACTCTTTTCACTGTAATCACAGTATTATTAGAAATGAGAAAAAGGTTCACTCAGACTGTGTCTATTTTTATTTAAGATAGTATTTATAGCACTTTACGATCTACAAAGCCCTTCACAAAAATCTCATTTTAGTCTTGTGAGATAGATACTGTTATTGTCCCCATTTTACAGATGTGGAAGTTGAGGCAGAAAGAGAGTAAGCAGCTTGCCTAGGTTTTACAGCAAATGTCTAAGACTGGATTTAAACTTAGATCTTGACTCCAGATTCAATTCTCTAATAACTGCTTAACTTAGTTACCTTATCTGACTGTAGGGTCCTGGATATACCAGTTTCATTACTTAGAGTGAAGACTTAAAGCTGAAATTTTCTGAGGAAACTTCAGCCTTAGTGATCTATGCACAGATACTGTGACACGTGAATATAATTGAAAGTTCTGAAATGTTACTCACTCCTTTCTTACTCCTTTGGCTGCGATAATTTGACCTTTGAATGCAATGTTTGCAGATTATTAGTCACCAGGATCTCTTTGTTCAAATCAGACCCTTCATCTTCTGTGACCTATTGTTATCATTTCTCCATTATCAGGAGTTGGGCAATACTGCTTTGAAATACCCTTCTACAGATGTCCTTGGAATATTTCCTCCAACTATCTACTCTCTAGGTGGCTTTCTTTACCTCTCTACACAGAACATGTCTTTGGCTACTCCAATTCCATGACCTGGAAATCTCTTCAATAGGGATTAATTGGCATGACTTGGAGGCAGTGACCATATACCTAAAACTTGTTATTAAAAACATCTCTCTTTAATAGCAGATTTATGAGAAAACAAAAGAAAAAGAGTCAATCAGAATCTTATGTCCATGATAGTCCTAGGGAGAGAGAATCTCACTCATTTGGAAAAGTAGCAAGTGCTCTTTGTTTCTGTATGATTACAGGTTTCCCAAGAATTTATCTGGACTATATTTCCCAATTCTTCTTAATGCTGTTATTTCTAATTTACCCTAAAATTATTATCCTGATATTATTCTAATTTATTTTGTCTGTTACAGTTCCAAGAAATGACCAAAAGGAAGAAGCAGGAGGGGGAAAAGAAAAAAAGATTAATGCAGGTAGGTCAAAATGGAAAATTGACAACTGATAGTTCCTCCAAAAGAGGGATGAAATAATAGATAAGAAACTGACAAGAATAACTCAAACCATCCCTAGCTGTGACACAGCCACTACTAAAATTAATTTCATCTCCTAGATAATGTGACTTTAGATATATTATGCTGGGAAATATGAAAGAGGAAATGAGAGACCTTCAAACCGCAAAATGGGAACTAGACTTAACAATCAGATCTGGAAATTGCCTTATAGAGGAAGACCAGCATTCATGAAAGAGACAGTGTGAAAGACATATAAGACAATAATGTGAATTTGTCAAAAATGGAGTGTTTTTAAACTTAAACATACTTCACTTTTTCTTAATGCTAATTAGACAAATGTTTCCACTGGGGAAAACCCAAAAATCTCTTTTGGACTAGAGCAATGAGTTTTGATAAATTCTTGAGACAAAGGAATACTTATTTAACAATATGTTTATTTTCCATGAAGAAATTGATTTGGAGTCTCAAAAAAACTATTTATGTAATCAGTGCTGATGCCAATAATAGATGCCACCTCTCCCTCCATTTAAAAAGTTCTAGTGGTTCTTTCTTCCCTCTAGGATCAAATATAAACTCTTTCCTCAACAATTACTATCTGTATGACCCTGGGTAAGTCATTTAACTCTGCCTCAGTTTTCTTAATTGTAAAATGATGATGATAACAGCACTTACTTCTATGGATTGTTAAGATAATGTTTGTAAAGGGCTTTACACCTTGCATAATGTATACTGTAGGCTTAATAAATTCGTGTATCCCTTCCTTCCTCCTTTATTTTTTTCCTGTCTACATTCTTTCCTCCCTCCCTCCCTCCCTCCCTCCCTCCCTCCCTTCCTTCCTTCCTTCCTTCCTCCCTCCCTCCCTTCCTTCCTTCCTCCCTCCCTTCCTTCCTTCCTTCCTTCCTTCCTTCCTTCCTTCCTTCCTTCCTTCCTTCCTTCCTTCCTTCCTTCCTTCCTTCCTTCTTCCTTCCTTCCTTCCTTCCTTCCTTCCTTTCTTCCTCCCTCCCTCCCTCCCTCCCTCCCTCCCTCCCTTCCTTCCTTCCTTCCTTCCTTCCTTCCTTCCTTCCTTCCTTCCTTCCTTCCTTCCTTCCTTCCTTCCTTCCTTCCTTCCTTCCTTCCTTCCTTCCTTCCTTCCTTCCTTCCTTCCCTCCTTCCTTCCTTCCTTCCCTCCTTCCTTCCTTCCTTCCCTCCTTCCTTCCTTCCTTCTGCTTCTAAAGCCTTTCATAATCAGGTTCCTTTCTTCTTTCCAATTTCTTACCTCTTACTATCCTCCATGTAATATACTCTGTGATTCACTGATATTAGCTTCCGTAATATTTCTTGAGTGGGCAGCTGGGTGGCTTAGTGGATTGAGAGCCAGGCCTAGAGACAGTTGTTTTTCTTCTGTGTTTCTACTCCCATAGTTATTTCTCTGCATGAGGAAAGTGTTCTTTTTCATAAGTCCCTCAGAAATGTCTTGTATCATTACCATATTGTTTTGATGACTATTTCTTTATAATACAGTTTAAGATCTGATGCTGCTAGGCCTCCATCCTTCACAATTTTTTCATTATTTCCCTTAATATTCTTGATCTTTTGTTCTTCTTGATGAGCTTTGTTATAATTTTTTTTCTAATTCTAGAAAAAGATTTTTTGTTAGTTGATAGGTATGGCACCGAATAAGTAGATTAATTTGGGTAAGATTGTCATTTTTATTATGTTAGCTCATCCTATCCATGAGCAATAATGTTTTTCCAACTCTTTAGACCTAGTTTTAATTATATGACAAGTATTTTGTAGTTGTTTTCAAGTAATTCCCATGTTTGTTTTGATAGGTAAATTTCTAAATATTTTATATTATCTAGAGTGATTTTAAGTGGAGCTCTCTTTCTAATTCTTGCTGCTGAATTTTGTTGGAAATATATATATATAGAAATGCTAATGATTTATGTAGGTTTATCTTATGTTTTGCAACTTGGCTATAGTTAATTATTTCCACTAGTCTTTTATTTGATTTTCTAGGATTATTTAAGTAGACCATCATATCATCTGCAAAGAGTGATAGTTTAGTTTCCTTATTGTCTACTTTAATCCCTTTAATTTCTTTTCCTTCTCTAATTGCTAACACTATTGTTTCTAGTACAATATTAAATAAGAGAGGTGATAATAGGTATCCTTGTTTCACTCCTAATCTTATTGGAAAGGCTTTTGACTTATCCCCTTTGCAGATGATACTTGCTGATGATTTTAAATATATACTGTTTGTTATTTTGAGGAATGGCCCTTCTATTCCTATAGTTTCTCGTGTTTTTGATAGGAATGGGTATTGTATACTGTCAAAGGATTTTTCTGCATATCTGTTGAGATATTCCTGTGATCTTTGTTGGTTTGATAATTGATATGGTCAATTATGTGAATGGTTTCCCTAATATTAAACCATCCTTGCATTCTTAGTATAAATCCTACTTGGTCATAGTGGATAATCCTTGTGATAACTTGCTATAGTCTTTTTGTTAGTATTTTATTTAAGATTTTTACATCTATGTTCTTTAAGGAAATTAGTCTGTAGTTTTCTTTCTCCGGTTTTGGTTTGCCTAGCTTTCAAATCAATACTGTGACCGTGAAAATGTGGTTTTCAAGACTTTGAAATACCAAACTGTAAAGATAATTTTTAGTGTCTTGAGTTAAAAATAAGTGGTCGCCATGGGAAAAATTCCCAAATATGAAAATACCTGTCAGCTGGGGTTTATGGAGATTTTAATTAATACAAATGAAGGAATTAAGGGAAGGGAGAGAGACAGAGTAAAAGGAAATAGTAGGAAAAGGCTAGGGCCTAGGCCAATTGGCCTAGGCCTTTTTCTATAAGAGAGAAACTAAGTCAGTCTTTAATCACTCACCACAAGATTTTGTCCCAAGCAAAACTCCAATGTTCAGAGAGACCCTCCAATTCAGCTTTTAGAACTGAATTAACTCCAGAGGCCTCAAGCTCCTTCCTTTTAAAGAATTTTTTTTCTTGTGTCACCTACCCTAAATCTTCACATCTACCAATCACAGTAGACACTTTTCCTAGGACTGCCCATTCTTAGTTTTCACCACTCTTTAGTTCTCACCTTCTCTGTGTAGATTATATCCTCTGAGTACTTCACACCTCTTTGCTAAGCTTGCCCTTTCTAAGTTGCTTGACCTTTTAGTGATTAATTTGACCTTCATAGGTACTTAGCACCGTTTTGTATTAGATCTAAAAATAGACCTAGCTTAAAATTCTAGCTTTACTCTAAGTAGGGGTTAAGTACTTTTTCATTGTTCAGTAAGGAGTTTTACAACTTTATCTTCCCCTAAGGCACTGTTTAAGTATGGGTGGAGTAATGCAAAGTTCTCAATACATTCCTGACCAAGTACCTCCATTATTTAAATAGGGAATAGCCTTAACCAAATGTTCCAAGGTAGAGTCTGAGAAATTTTAAGATTTACAATACCATATTTGTGTCATAAAAATAATTTGGTAAGACTCCTTCTTTGCTTATTATGTTGTATAGTTTGTATAGTGTTGGGATTAGTTGTTCTTTAAATGTTTGATAGAATTCACTTGTGAATCTATCAGGTTCTGGGGCTTTTTTCTTAGTGAGTTCCTTGTTAGCTTGTTCAATTTCTTTTTCTGAGACTAGATTATTTAAGA